>NC_056736.1:337238762-337434016 GCF_019279795.1 Protopterus annectens
AAAAAAAAATTGCCCTTTTCTCCACTGTAGTGCAATCCTGGAGTTGGTGTATATAGTTGGCAGGGGTGTGGGTTCCACAGCCAATCACCTTGTGAGTGTGGGGGGGTGTAGCCCCCACTTTAGTTTGTGTATATGGTATTCTGGAAAGAGTTGGTCATTGGTGGTGGTAAGTATACATGTTTGGTTTAAAATGTATTTATCTGAAGTTGTTGACTTCATTTGTTCTAAAACCTGTTGGGTATTTTGAACTGAAGCTGATCAGAGATGGCTGCATCACTAGTATCTGATCCAAGCTCTAAGCTCCTCCCCTTTAACATAATTCTCCCCTGTCTCCATCCTTCCCCCAGATCTCATTTGCCCTGAAAAGCTATGCATCGTGGTCGCAGAGCTACAGGCTGAATTTTGGTTAAGTGACTGCATTTATTGGATATTTCAGGCTAAATTTCTTTCCCATTCTTTTCCTTTCAGCTTCCCTACTGCATTTGTCAGATTCAAAAAAAAAAAAAAAAAAAGCAGTTTGTTGATTGTATAGTTTCCCTTTGATCTCCTGTTCCCTCTTCTCGTTTGTGCTGCTTGGGCTAATTGTTCTCTGCTATGGCTGAGACCTCCAAGCCAGTGTTCAGGAAATGCAGTGTGTGGCCATAAGCTCTTCCCAGCCAATGGCCACTTTCTGTTTGTAGTGTGTTGGCGCAGTCCATTTGCTTACCTCCTTTTCTATTTGTGCAGGTTTCAACCCGCAAGTCTTGAAGGACAGGAGGCCTAATCTGGTGATGAAACGTGTGCTCCCTTGTACGGGAAGGCTGACCCCTTTACTTTGGTTCGGCAGCCTCTATTTCGGCTGCTGCTTCCTCCCCATGCCTCTGGCACTCTACTTCCCACCATGAGGTCTGGGGAAGACTAAAAATAAAGGAAGGGCAAATCTACGAATCAGCTCTCTGACCGCTCTGCTCTGGCAGGACCTCCTGCTAATCCAAGACCTTTCCTAGGCAAAGAATCCTTCGGCTTTGATCGCCCAGATTCTTGGGTTGGAGGTATCTATACCCCCATTTAGAGGTTCCCCTCATCGGGACTACTGGCTGTTGTCAGTGTTTTTTTCGTCTAGGTTGACCCATCTTAGCGATGCAGAGATGGACAGGATGATGCGGTAGTTCATCTGCACCCATCCCTAGATGGGAGTCTTGCCAGCCTCCTCTCGCTCTGAAGTGGGGAGCTTGCCTCCCTTTTTCACCCCATAATTCCTCTTCCAATTCTACAGTAGGTTTTGGTGTCTTTGGGTCTGTGGTCCCTTGGGGTCCGGGATTTGGTGCTGATTTTACCTTGTACGTCTGTTTTGGTGTCTTTGGGTCCGTGGACCCTTGGGGTCCGGGATTTGGTGCTAATGCTACCTTGTACCTAGACACTGGCCATAACCTTGAGTGTGTCTGATCCTAGCTCTCGGAGCCATAGTCTGGGCATCTGTTCTGAGGGGGCACTATTGGCTCCGATTCTTACAGAGTGCAGTATCCCTCTCAGCACCTCCATTCTCTGCTCAGACTCCCCCATTGGATCTGAGGGGTGTCTCCCTTGTTTCTCAGGAATTGTGCTCCCCCTCTGCTTTTACTGTGGTGGAGAGGGTTCTCTCGAGTGCATCGAGAACCTCTTCAAATCCAGGGCAGCGTTTGCCTCTGTGGTCTTGCATGGCATCCTAGCCAGTCCCTGGTTTCCTTTACTGTCTCAACCCATTTCCTCAGCTTTGGGAATCGACCCAAATGTGACGACTGCAACAGTGAAACACTAAGAACATAGTACAGTTGTGTACTTACCATAAATGTAGATGTTAGTGTATTCACTTTTGTAGTCCTGGTTTCCCTTCCTCCATCCACCTTTCTTCTCTTTCTCCTTTTATTACCATTAATTTTTATTATTGTTCTTTCCTTACAAGGAACTTATTGGTATTCATTTTCCACTGGTGGAGTTCTTGCACCAGAGCCTGGTCTCTTACTTGGGGGCTCCTGACAGGTTAGGGCAAGAAAAACTGATGTAATGGCATCAGTTGCTTTACTTTATAGTGCTGACAACTTGACATCAGTCCTCAAGCGACAGCAACCGGCGCAGAAATACTAAGCCTCTAGTATTCGGGCAGGCGGAGGGCTACCCTGGCAGGGATAACCCAAATGTGTTGACTGCAAAAGTGAATACACTCTAACATCTACATTTATGGTAAGTGTTCACAACTGTACTTAATCTTTAGTGCCAGAGAAGATGGGGGGGGGGGGGACCCAAGACCCATTCTAGATCTTTCTACTTTGAACCTATCTGTAGCCAGGGAAAAAATTCTTGGTCAACCTTCCGTCCATCCTGCCCTACCTTCAGATAAAGGATTGGATGTGCTCGATCAACCTTTAAGATGCGTACTATCATATTTAAATGTACAGGTGCCCTTGCAAGTTTCTCTGTTTCCGGCTGGGGGTCAATCATCAATTCAGGGCCCTCCCCTGTGGTCTCATCACAGTCCCCAGGGTGTATAACAAAGTGATGGTGGTAGCAGTGATTACCTGAGGCTTCAGGGAATTCAGGTCATTCTTTACTTGGACTATTGGCTCCTTGCTGCCCCCACCAGGTATTTGCTGTGCCAAGCCAGGAACTATTTCCTGGTATTAACGAACAGTCTAGGCATTACCATAAACCTCAGCAAATCGTCACTGACTCCATTCCAGACCCTAAACTTTATAGCAGCACGGTTGGACACCATACAAATGGAGGTTTACCCCACTCCGGAAAGGGTACACAATTTAAGGCTTTATGTTTCTCACATTCTCCAAGATAATATTCCCCTCAGAGGAGACTGTTCTGCATGCTCTGGGCTCCATGGTAGCCGCAGTCAATCTTCTAACCTTTGCGCGACTTCGTATGCGAGTTCTCCAGTGGACACTAGCAGTTCAGTGTTCTCTACAAGATCTACCCTTGTCCCATCCAGTTCGGATTTTCCGGGCTTGCAGAGTCTCTTCTATGGTGGATTCTTTCCTTGTCCTTGTTAAGGGGCATCCCTTTTTTTGTTCTTTCCCACAACCACATTTGCCACAGATGCTTCCCAGCTAGGGTGTGTGTTGCTCGGGAAGAACTGTCCAAGGCACATGGTTCGCTTCTGAGACTAACTTGCATGTCAACGTCCTGGAGATGAGGGTGTTTCTCATAGCATAGCAGGCCTTCATGCCCATCTTCCTCTAGGGGCTATTGCTATTCAGACAACATGTCAGTAGTCTGGTATATCTACAAACAGGGAGGAACCAGATCTTACCCCTTTTGCCTCTAAGCCATGAGTGTGTGGGAATGGGCTATTTATTCTGGCCACTTACAGGTGGCAATGCACATTCATGGAAGGTCCAACATTCTGGCGGACAGGCTCCGGACTATTCTGATGCCTCACGAGTGGTCTCTGAATCCTTCATTAGTGGAACAGATCTTCCTCAAGTGGGTCAGCAGTGCTGTGATATCTTTGTATCTCTTTCCAATGCGAAATGCAGTGAGTTTTCCACTCTGAACACCCGTTGAGGGGAATCCCCCTAGAAACTCACTGGTTCATGTTTGGCCTTTTGGTGGTCTTTATGCTTCTGAAGTTTCTTCAGAAAGCTTGCAGGTTGGGGAGCACAGTAATCCTCATTGCCCCATTCTGTCCTCACCAAGTCTGGTTCCCCTCCCTTTGGTCTCCTGTCTGTTCTGCCCTGGAACTTGGATCTGGTTCCGGATCTCATTTTGCATCCCCCGGGGATTCCTGATCCAGACCTGGACAGTCTGAAACTCACTGCTTGGCTGCTTTAGTTCCAAACTCACCGCTTGGCTGCTTCAGTTCTATTGATGATTAGGACTCCTGGTTTATCCTCTCCGGTTAAAACCATTTTGGTGGCTGCTCACAAGTCTTCCACCAGGAAAATTTATCATAGCAAGTGGAAATGGTTCTCTATATGGGTCTCTCAATGGGGCTTAGATCCATTTACAGCTTAGGTTTCGGCTGTTCTGGAATTTCTAGTGCTTATCTTTTACCCAAGGGGCTAGTAGTTCTACTTTTAAAGTCCAACTGGCTGCCATCTTTGACTTCCATGTGGGGGAAAACATGGCTTTCCTAGCTTCTTCCAGACTTTGCAAGCCCTTTACTTAAGGGTACTTTCCTTTTAAGACCTCGGGTGAAAGTTCTTACACCTCATTGGGACCTCACCTTTCTACACGAGTCTCTAGTTTCTCCTCCCTTTGAGCCTGCAGTACCAGTAGATTTACAGTTCCTATCTTGGAAAACTGCCTTTTTGATAGCTATCACTTCTGCCAGGAGGGTATCGGAACGTCAAGCATTGTCCATTAAAGTTCCTTGCATGGTTTTTCATAAGGACATGGTTTCCCTGCGTACTAACCTTTCCTTTATTCCCAAGGTGGCTTTAGCATCCAGTATTAATCCAACTATCAATCTTCCTGTTTCTTTTCCAAATTTCCAATAGGGGTGAATACAAATTACACCTGTTGGACGTACCCAGACAACTGAGGTTTTATGTACATAACACAAAATCTTTACGCAAATCTCATCAGTTTGTCTCCTATTTAAAACCATTTCGGACAAGCCTATTTCTAAAGTGACCATTGCTTGCTGGATGTCCCAATGTATCATTCGAGCATATTCTAATAGAGGCATTTCCCCGACGGGTGAGGTGGAAGGACCACTCCACTAGGTCCATGACAACCTCAGCGGCGTTTTGGTCTAGGGTGTCGCTGGGTGACAGTTCTGCAGCTACTTGGTCCTCATCTCCTGTCTCATGACAGATTGTACATTGTATCCAGGAGTAGGGCATCCTTTGGCTCCGTGGTGCTTCGGAATATCCTCCATGTAGGCCACCCAGGTGTTGGTAGTTGGGGATGGTTTACTATGGTTTGTGCGAATGACAGTCTTGTCTTCAACACTGCTGCCGAAAATTGGAATGTTGTGTAGAAAACATAAATGGATGGGATAGTCTAACACAGTAGTGCATTCGCATAAGTGTGTTTGTCTGCACAGAGATTGCGGTAGAGTGGGGGTTGGAAATTCATCCATATCTCCAATGTAGTGTGGTCTCTGAGTTAGAATATATTAGTAGCGGGGTGTGTGTGTGGAAGGTGCAGAGGGCCCCCCCCCCCTGCAAAAACTTGATACGGCATACAAGAGTCTGATTTACATCACCACCTATTTGGGTTGACATTGTGGTTGGTCAGAATGTTTGTTTACTTTTCATTGTTTCGAACGGCAAATGTTTTGCCATTCAAACAAACAATTGTAGACCGCTGGGTACTCTGTCCCACAGGTTGAAGACCAAATTAAGTCAACTACTTCAGATAAAGAAGTTATATACTCACCATAACGTTCCATCTGAGTAGTTGTACTTCATTTGTCTTAAACCACTCCCCCCCTACTTTCCCCCCTGACCTTGTCACTATTGTTCTAACCTTGTGTTTGGGAGAGGAGCACTATAGCGGCTCTCCTGGGTTATGCCTGGCTTAGTTGGGAGCCATTAATGGTGAGTTCTGATGGGGTTGGGCTTACGTTTTCTTGAGCAGTAAACTCGATCTGAGGGATGGAAGGAGACAGGGGAGCATTATGCATAAGTGGAGGAGCTTGGAGCTCAGATCAGATGCTAGTGATGCAGCCTTCTCGGATCTGATTCTGATCCGAATTCCCACAGGTTGAAGACAAAGTACATCTACTCAGATGGAACAACATGGCAAGTACATTTCTTTTCTTTTCTTTTTGAAGTTTTCGATGAAATATAAAACAAAACTAGGTGGGGGCTGTGCCCCCCACCCCCACTAACTATGTGTACTTAACTCTAGGATCGCACTTCAGTCGGGAAAAGGGCATATACCTTTTACTTGCCTTACAGTATGCTACCCAGTGCTAGTACTTGAGCTTTCAGCAGTTTGTTCAGGGTGAATTGAAATTCAATAAAATGAGCTTTCATTGAAAGAAAGTAAACCTAGATATAGATGTATAGATAGTTATAGATTTATAGATAGCTATAGATGTATAGATAGCTATAGAGCTATAGATGTATAGCTATAGATGTGTAGCTATACAGAGAGAGATGAGATATATGTATCTTTCTCCATATCCATATATATCTACACACACTCCCACAAGAGGTGATGAGTTACCACTGCAGCACTCCTACCTCCCTGTTAAGATCCGACCGTAAAGTGGTCACTTTCAAAGTCAGCCTCTCCCCTGACCCCCCACCCCCCAGCTAGGGTCAAGCAAAAAAAAACTTTTTTCCAAAGCTGATTGCAACCTCCTGAAGGATGGTATAAACAACTTCACAGCCCACGCCTCTTCAGTTGGAACTGGCACCAATGTTCAAATCTACACAAGTACTGTACGAGCACTTGTATAGATGCATGGAATCAGGAATACCTGACGGGACAGTCATCCTCCGCAAGGAAGAGTAAACCTGTCTGGAGGATTTCTCCCATAAATTAACTTTATAACAAAAGGAAATTGCTGTCCAGGACCAAGAAGGAGTAAAGTACCCAATTGGAAGCAGTTTCTCCTTGGCCTGCACAAGCAAATAAGAGCACTAGTGAAATCCTCTAAAGCCAACTTTGAGTCCAAATTGTTCACAACTACTAGATGCAGTCATAAGGCCTTCTTTCACGTACGTCTGCAGTCTCAAAGAAAGCACCCAGATCTGTGCAGAACTCGTGGTTAAGGACACCACATACACATGCTGTAGATATAGCCAACCTACTGGCTGACAGATTCCGTGAAAACTTCACCCCTGTGTCATCCCCACCAGTAAATCAGGACATCCCCAGTACCTGTCCTCTCCCCTTATCTCTAGGGAACAGATCATTACTGCAAAGTCGAAAAAAATACAGCCTCCATGCGACCCAATAACATCCCAGGCTGCATCCTATATGAACTTGGGCATGAACTTGCAGCCCCATTAGGCACCCTATTCAACCAAAACCTGAGTACCGGTTTTGGCCCAGCTGAGTAGTGGACAGCCACTGTCATTCCTTTGCACAAAGGTGGAGCGCCCACTGATGTGGGAAATTATAGACCCATCAGCCTAAGTAGCCTGATCTGCAAGGCCATGGATTATCATGGACCTTAACAGGGACATTGGCAACCTCCAAAAACTCAACCCCACACAGTTTGGCTTTGTGAAGGGGGCGGTCATGCCTGTTAAATTTGGTAGTTTTCTATGAGACAGTCACCATAGCCATGGACGAGGGGAAGACTCTGCACACCATGCCTACCTTTACCTGGCCAAGACCTTTGATACTATTCCCCACTCTGGCATAGTAGGCAAACTCTCTCAGCTAGTTGTCAATCCATATGTTATCAGATGGGTAGCAAATTGGCTCACTGATAGAACCCACCTAATCAAAATAGAGGAAGCCACCTCAAACCGTAGACCCGTAACAAGTGGCGTCCCCAGGAATCTGTCTTCAGGCGTCTGTTATTTGGGATATACTTCTCTGAGGTGCGGGCCGAAACCAGTGGGCTATGGCTGACTAGGTTTGCAGATGATGGCAAGCTGGGCGTGATCATCATTTCCCCAAGTGATGTAGAGCTCCTCCAAGAGGGTCTCATGCAAACAAATGACTGGTGCAAGAAACATGGCCTCAAGCTGAATGCCAAAAACTGCAGCATTATCCCATTTGGGGAGAGTGATGTCCCCACAAATTACATTAGTAAAGTCCTAAGCACACAGTCAGTCATGAGGGATTTGGGCACCCAGGTTTATAGCAACCTGACTTTTGACCACCATGATGCTTCTATTGTATGGAAAGCTTTCTCTATGGTGCATCTGATAAGTAAGGGTAACTCATCCAGTGACAAAGGAGGTCATAACATCCCAGTATTCTTCCCTTATAAGGCCAGTTATTGAGTACAATGCCCCCTTCGGCATGTCCTTCGCAAAACACATGCAGTAGCTGGAGACCACAGAGGTTCCTCACCAGAAGAATCCAAGGTGTCAAACATCTACCCTACACAGGTAGGCTAAAATCCCTGTCCCTCTACTCTTTCATACAGACTCCTCAGAAGTGACCTCTGGCATACAAAACTATTTCAGACCCTGCCTTGATGGGACTTTTGCATATCTGCAAGTCAACCTCCACTCTAGTAACCCGCATGTGCTACCTCAATCTGGTCTATGATGTCAGTAGGACTTGATGGGACAGATTTGTGTCCCAGAGACTCCCACCATCTGTGGAATAGACTCTCTCTCCCTGTCAAGCAGAGTACCTCATTATCCGTTTTCAAGGGCAACCTGGATAACTGGATGGGAAACAGAAAATTCTCCCCTGGAATTTCAAGTGTCCCTGCTGGCAGGGGCTTTGGGTACTGACTTGTCTAAACATGGGCTCAACTCTTGGCTAGGCTTAAGGGCCTCTGGGCCAGTAGGCTAATAACTTCTTATGATCCTCTATGTACAATGCATATAAATATGTGTGTGTATATATATATATATATATATGTATATATATGTGTATATATATATATATATATATATATATATATATATATGTCTACTTTTCCATTGAAAGCCGAGTTTGAATTCACCCTGTCAAAATAGTTGAAAGCTCAAATTACTGAAAACTCATCTCACCAAATTATTTCAGTGAAGTGCTCTGTAGAGTACTGTAAGAGAAGTAAAAGATACATGCCCTTTTCACTACTGTAGTGTGATCCTGGAGTTAGTATATATAGTTGGGGGGGTGTAGTAGCCCACCTAGTTTGGTTTTATATTATATTTCACAGAAAGCTTCAAAACAGTACATTTTAAATTGTAGACATGCATAACTTACACCAATGACTAACGCTTTCCAGAAGACAATATATACCTAAACTGAGGGCTACACCCCCCTTTAACTATATTTATTTATTTATATATATATATATATATATATATATATATATATATATATATTTATACTAACTCCAGGATTGCAGTACAGTGGGGGGGGGGGCATACCACCTTCTACTTGCCTTAACAGTACTCTACACAGTGCCAGTACTTCACTTCAGTGAAATGAGATTCTGTGATATGAGATGTTCTATACTCCTATCTCACCTTCATTTTTACATACATGTTCGGAGCCAATCCTTGGCTCCGACTCAGCCTTTTTGCAAGTTGAAAGTCTTCTTGTTGGCTCGTGGCTAGGTAGGTATCCCATGGTGCACCAGTACAATCCCCAGATCTCGTTTGCTGAGTTGAGTTCGGATGTGCTTCTTGGCCGTGGCTAAGTCTAACGCATTTTGCTAAATTTTTTGCTGTGCGATTTTCAGCTTTAGATAGATTTATATCACATTTGAGTGTCGTTTTCTATAGTTTAGATAGTTTAGCCATTTACAGTATATTTTTTCTTGTTTAGATAATTATTGTTGAGAACTGGTTGGCCTTGTTTTCATTGTTGGGTGTTTTGCCCTTAGTGCTTTTTTCTCTAGTGGTTCAGATATTGGTAATTTAATATTTAGTGTCCTAGATGGGTTTGCGCTTAATTTAACTTGTGTGTTTAAATAGCTAAGCTGTACAGAATACTAGTGTTCTCAGTGTGCTGTTAGCTAGTTTTTTGCGGAGTAGTCCGCATAGTTTTTTGGCATTTTGCCGTAGCTGACCAGGATTTCTGACCTTTCAACCCTTATCTGTTATAAGGCTTAGTTATTATATAGAGACTCTTTCTACTGTGTTATTAAATTTATTTCTGATCTCTGTCCACTTCTAGGTCCATTTTAGTTGGAGGACATAGGTTTCTCCCTTTTCTTTCTACCAAGGGCTAGGCCCATTTGAGTTAGAGGACCTAGTCCTCGTGGTTGTGTGATTGCTGGTGCCTTAAGGGCTTAGGCCCGTTTAAGTTAGAGGACCTAGTCCTCTCTGTGTGTTTGACTGTCTCATTGGCTTCATGTTCAGTGAGATGTCTAAGGAGGTTAAAGATCATAAACCCTCTAGGTTTTAGGTGTGTGAAATGCTCGCAGAAGATGTGCATTACAGTTGGCCACAGTAACTGTGTGTACTGTCTCGGGGCCATCCATTTACAAAAAAAGTGTCATTTGTCACTCATTTAGTGCCAGGTTATTGCAAGAGAGAGAGTAAACTGATATTAAATGGACTCCTTAAGTCCTGTTTTGAGGAAGTCCTGGCCAGCTAGTCTTCCTCTTCTAAGTCACATAGTTCTAAGAAAGACAAGTCAAAACCTTCTAAGAGACCTTCCGCGGCACCGGTTTGTGCATTGGAACTGCCTCCCAAAATCTCCAAACCTGACAAGTCGTCTTCCTCCTCGGCTCCACTGATTTCGGAACCGATAGAGGATACTGCTACTATAGCTACAGTGTCAGCACCAAGCAGTTTGGAACCGGCCACTGATATTAGACATCAGAGCCGGTCTACAGATCCTTTGCCGGTTTCCCCTACACTAAGGTCCCCTATACTACAGAGGTTTGGATCTCCCACACCATCTTCCAGATCTTCCAGGAGCTTATCGGAAGAAGATGTGGGGGGAGTAGTGCTGAGACTCCTGAAGTCATTTTCCTTACCGAAAATGCTGTTGGCTCCAACCCAGTCTGTTCCAGAGCCACTTGAGTCCATTATCCGTTCCGTGATTCCTCCTCCGAGCTGTGCCGAGCTTTCTGATCCGGCGTGCTTGATACCACTGGTGAAACCCTCTGTTCCAGCTCCCCCTGAGGTTGTCTCTGAGCAAAGTTCCACTCCGACACCTTTGCTGCCGTTCATGGTGTTTGAGCCGAAGCTCCCCAGTCGGCCCTGACACTGACGCCTGGAATTGGACCTCTTAGGTTCCGAGCCTTCCTCTCGGTGTGTTGGCTTAGGGTGAGCTTGGACCCTACATCTATTTTGGAGCTGATGGCGTCCTCTGTCTCCCTCGGAGCCAGGAAGGTCTGCCTTCGAGATGATGAGCGTGCTGTCCCGATCACCTCCACCCAGGGGTACTGACACTTTTCCCACTCTGCCACCTATTTCCGTCTCAGCACCTACTTCCTCACTGGACAGCAGAGACCTGTAGCCTCCGGCTGGTGGTCCCCACTCTTCTGATACCTCCCCAGAATACCCTTCCGAGGAGCCCCCACAGAAGAGGACATGCAAGAGGAAGCATGTAGACTCCCAGGATGTCTCATCTCCGACACTGACCTCGTGGAGTCTGAAGGTTCCCCCAAGTCGTCCTCTTATGTCTCTTTCATTGATATCTTAGAGATCCTTAAGCAGAGGTGCGGCTGGCCCACTGTTACCCCTTCTGATGAGTCTGTGTACCTGAAGGCTTTCGGGTGTCAACTTTCAGCCTGTTGGGTGTCTCCTCCCTTTGACAAACTGTTAGAGCTAGGTAGTCAGAAGGTGTGAGAGACTCATGATGCTGTGGAACCAGTCCCCAGGCGACCTAATAAATTTCTGTCAGCCCCCAAGGAGAAGGAATTGGTGGTGGCAGCCACTAAGAAGGAACTGTAGTGAAGACGTTTGTCCATCTGTCAAATAAGGAGTCTCGAATGATGGACATACGGGAAGCATATCTTTTATTCAGCGGCATTCACTCTCAGATCGCTGAACTACCTAACACTTTACAAGGCTTCAGAGAGATCTTAAGGAGTTAGGAGTGACTCTCTAAGGTGCATTCACTGAAGGAGTCCCTGATAAGGTGTCTGCTTAGTTGTCCGCCTTGAATTCCATTGTTAATTCGTCCATGAGGCTGGTCTTTTATGCAGCCGATGGAGTGAGCAGGGCAGCGGATTCAGGCGTTTCCCTAAGGAGGCACTCCTGGATGCACTTGTGTAATTTTGCAGAACCGTTCAAGTCCTCTTTTTACCAACGCCCCCATGACTGTTCATTGTTTGGACCTAAGGTAAAGGACACTCACCCGGTGCAAGCAAGAAGGGGAAATATACTCTGCCGTGGGAGTACATTTTACTGTCCCTTCTAGACCATATCCCAAGTGTCAAGAGAGATGATAAAATGTGGTTCAGGAAGTCCCAGAGGCTTTTCCAGGATACACAGGGTGGTGACTACTTCAGAGGCAGAGGAGGAGCAAATGGTAGATGTTGCCCTAGATGGAGGGGCGGACCGCAAAACCAGGGGTCTGAGATTCTTTTCAGGGCCGGCCCTATCAGCGCTCCTGATGTGGGGCCCAACTGTACTTCTCTGGAGCCGGTCGGGAGTCGCATTACTTGTGTCCAGAAGCCTGGTTAAGTATCACTTGAGACAGATGGGTACAAAGAATTACCGCCAGAGGTTACTCCATACCCTTTTCAAGAGAACTCCTATCCCGAAGAGGATCCTGGATGTTCCCTACAATCACAGGGATAAAGCAACTGTAGAAGTGAACAAGTTCCTCACAAACAGAGTCATCCAAACCATCCCTGCAGACCAAGTTGGGTTGGGAACTTGCTTCAGATTTAGTGCCAAAACGTACTGGTGACTGGAGGGCCCATCTTGGACCTCAGTAAATTAAACAAATCTGTAAAGGACAAGTTGTGGATGGTGGATGGTGACACTGCAGTCTGTACTCCCTTTATTAGGGAAGGACACTTGGATGTGCTCAATAGACCTCCAAGATGCGTACTACCGTTTTAAAAATGGGCAGAGTGCCTAGGAGTGAGCTATGCTTTTGACTTGGAGCCAGTCACTACCAGTTTGTGCTTTGCCCTTTGGTCTCACCACAGCTCCCAGGGTGTTCAAGTGTATGGCAGTAGTGACAGTTCACCTGAGATGTCTAGGATTCCAGGTGTTTCCGTATGGTGACTGGTTCCTTACTTCCCCACCAGGCATCTTCTACTTCAGAGCAGAAACGCCACTATTCACCTTTGTGTCCAGTTGTGGATTACTGTAAATTGGGTAAAATCTGCCTTATCGCCCTCTCAATTTGTGACTTTTATAGACTCAGAAATAGACATAGTAGCCATGTTGGCTCGTCTTCCAGTAGAAAGGGCACAGAATCTTGTACAACAAATTCACCATCTTCTCCCTCTCTGAAAAGTCAAGGCAAAGACTGTTGTAAAACTTCTAGGGACCATGGCTTCCACCATACTACTAGTACCTTTAGCCAGACTACACATGCAGATTCTTCAATGGCTTCTGTTGTCCCAGTGGTCCTTCCATCAACTGCCCCTAAATCACCACATTGTGTTAAGAGTCTTGCAAGAAGGACCTCAGTTGGTGGATCCAACCAACCAGTTAACTACAGTCACACTCCATTCCTCCCTTGCCTATTCGTTGCCACTGTGACCACGGATACCTCTCAGATATGGGGGGGGGGCATTATCTAGGCAGGACTGTCCAAGGCACATGGCAAGATCACGAAACCCATCTGCGTATCAGTGTTCTAGAGATGAGGTCAGTGCTCCTGGTGTTGCAAGCACTTCACAACCTTTTTCCTCTTGGGATGACTGCAATACAGTCAGACAAGTCAGTAGTATGGTATCTCAACAAACAAGGCGGAACCAGATCATACCTACTCTGTCGAGAGGCCATTCGGGTTTGGAAATGGGCAATATCTTCCTAGCGCTTTCTTGTGGCGATGCACATCCTGGCGACAACCAACGTGATAGCCGACAAACTCAGCCGGGGCAGTCTTGATGCCTCACGAGTGGTCTATGAAGCAGGAAATAGAACAGATTTTCCGCAGATGGGGACAGCCTTGCTGCGAACTTTTTGCCAGCTGATCATCTCCAAATGCAGCAGGTTATTCAGAAAGCGAAACTGTTGGGAAGCAAATATATCCTCATCACTCCTTACTGGCCTCATCAAGTTTGGTTCCCCTTTCTCTGGACCTAGTGCTAGATCTATTGACGCACATGTCAGACTCTCTTCATCCCAGCCTACACACCTTGTTTGACAGCTTGGCTTTTCCAGTTTCATCCCTAGTCAGGCTTCATGATTTCTCACCCTCTGTGACCCATATTCTTGCATCTTCTCATAAACCCTCCACTAGAAAGTTATACACCAGTAAATGGAGAAAGTTTTCTATCTGGGCTGAGGAAAGGAATGTTGACCCTTATACTGGATCTCTTCCGGTGTTATTGGAATTCTTGTCTGAACTTTTTCACCAGGGCTCTGCTGCTGCCACAATTAGGGTTCAGTTGGCAGCAGTTTCAAATTTCCATTTGGGTCAACAGGATTCCGTTCTGATGTCACATAGGTTGTGCAAGACCTTCCTTAAAGGTGCCAGTTTGTTGAGACCTCCCTTTCAGGAACTGGTTTCTTCATGGGATTTGAACCTTGTTCTATCTAAATTAACGTCTCCACCCTTTGAGCCAGCTCATTCGTCCCCTTTGAAGTTTCTGTCTTGGACGACTTTGTTTCTGGTGGCAATCACATCTGCTAAAAGAGTTTCAGAGTTACAAGCAATGTCTGTCAAAACCCCCCTTATTTGATATTTCCTAAAGACAGTCTCTCTCTTCGTACTAATCCATCCTTTATCCCCAAAGTGCTCCCATAACAACTTGAACCAATCTGTAGAGCTTCCGGTGTTCTTCCCTGATCATTCCAACACAGCAGAATACAGATTTCATAAGTTGGACGATCACAGACAGTTACGGTTTTATTTACACTGGACCAAGGAATTCAGGAAGTCAGACCAATTTGTTTTCTTCTCCGACTCCAGATTAGGTCTCCCGTTTTCCAAAGTGACCCTCTGTAATTGGATCTCCAGTTGTATATCCTACACTTATTCTTCTGATGGTAAGCCTTTACCTTTCAAAATTAAGGCTCATTCCACGAGATCAGTCTACTTCTGCAGCCTTTCAAGCTAAGGTCCCAATTGATATCTGTGCAGCAGCAGCATGGGCTACCCCTCACATTTATTACTCATTACAAATTTGATTTGACCTCTAGGGGGTAGAGTACCCTTTGGTTCCATGGTACTCTGCAGTATTTTTCCGTGAGCCAGCCAAGAATAAGGTGTTAGGGATGCTGTCCCATATGTAAGAATGAAGGCGAGATAGGACTACAGAACATAAAGAACTTATGTACTCACCATAACGTTCCATGTTTGTAGTCCATCTCGCCCTTCATTCTTACAGACCCCACCGTCCTATCCCCATCCTGGAAGGATCTGGAGGCAGAAAAATTAAGTAGAGACCTTTTATTATTGGGTTCTTTCTGCATAGTTTGTTTATCTTTTAGTCGCAAAGAAGATCTGGGGATTGTACTGGTGCACCATGGGATAGCTACCTAGCCACGAGCCAACTAGAAGACTCTGAGCTTGCAAAAAGGCTGAGTCAGAGCTGAGGATTGGCTCTGAAGCCATATGTAAGAATGAAAGGCGAGATGGACTACAAACATGGAACGTTATGGTGAGTACATAACTTATTTTTCTTAGTAATTTGAGCTTTCAGTGATTTGGTCAGTGTGAATTGAAATTCAGTGAAATGAGCTTTCAATGAAGCAAAGTAAACCCATATGTGTGTGTGTAATTTGTATAGTGTAAAGTGTTAGCACACTGCTCTACACTTTTATTCATGGGCAGCATAGTGCTGTTGACTGAGTTCCAGAATGTGTAGCTTGTTCCTCTGACAACATAGGCTTACTCTTCTAGACTGTTCTACACTGCATAAATAAGTGAAGTGACTGATGAGGTTTTCTGAGGAAACTTAATCTGTAGAAGCAGGAGATGGAGGTCTGGTTGCTAGTCGAGGATTTGGACAAGGATATCTGCTAAACGATAGCTTTTACAATAAGACACTCTGTAGCATTTGTATTCTAAATGTTTAAACACTCTGTCAAGACTTGGTTAATGCTTATTGTGGCTTAACTGAAATATTTATATTGACTTAAACCTAAATGGTCTAAGTCTCTTTCTTTGTCTTTGGTTGCTGCTTTAACAGTGGTGAGCCAGACCAGTTTCGAAATATCGTTTTGCAAAATTTCAAAGTAGACAGTAAGTCTTAGAAATACCTGTACAATTTTAACGTTGACATCAGCATGCATTTCGAGATATTGTTCATCGAGGTAGTGCTGGTTCGTGTTTTTTCCAGACAAAAAGGTAAAGGAGACATTGAAGTAACTACTTGTTCAGTGATCATCGAATTATCTAACAAAGACTTTTGGTGGGATTTTCCAGTTTTCAACTGGATCACCTGGTGACTGACAGCTTGTGGTAAGCCTTTTCTGTCACAACATGGATGCCTTTAGAGACTTGAGCATGAAGTGTCCAAATGTAGTCAGTATAGATGTTATAAAGGTGTAATGGGATTTTTTTTAATCAAGTGGTACAATATAAATAGAGGGAAATGCATATTTTTAAATGTAGTAAAGTTGATTTTACGTGTTGATTGTAAGATCGTGGTAGATTTTGATCAGTATGTACACAAATCAAAATTGCTACCTACATGTGTAAAGTGCAATAGTACCACTGGTTATACTGTTAGGAATGTGTTTATACTTAATATCTGTGAGAAATGTCAGGGTAACATGCAGTTACCAGAAACAATCAGATGCTGCAGTTTTAGTGATGCCAGTGATTTAAATCAGAGATATTCAGGAATATAATGCAATATGAGGATTTTCAGGTTCCAATTCTAACTACTTTATTTGAACAGTTTTGTTTGGAATGGTCAGAGGCAACTAAAGGTGAAGGAAAAAGAGGTGACACAGTAGCAAAGTTAAATAAGGTGACACAAAGCTTTATGTAGAAATATGCTGCAGAGCTTAGGCAGTACACTGAGGCTGCACACTTTCTTCTAACTACTTTACAAATTGCATTATAATCTTTGCAGGGAGGAATACAGGAAGGTGAGGATGAAATCACTGCCATAAAAGCACAATTAAAAATAGCAGAGGATGACTGACAGTGGAGGTTTAGAGTGCGTGCAGTTATTGACTAAGAGAATTGCAATAGATCAAATGCAAAGTTGCTGCAACAAATGTAGGAAGTGCAGGTACATCTTAGATGTACACTACTCAAGTCAGAAGACATAGTAAATGCATCTACTGATTTTTATCAACAGTCTTGGTCAAAGTGGGATAAGGGAATTTTCTACAACATGCATACGGTTGGAATGGTTTGGTCAGACCCTTTAGAAAAATGTTTCCAGGTTTTCATCCTGAAGCGTTTTCCTAAATATCTACAGAAAAATGTTGATGCAGCTACACCTGTTCAGAGAATGAGGTCAGTTTTACTGGCGTATACACAGGGACAACTATTAACCAAGTTATTGGGTAATTTTAATACCACTATATCGGAAAGATTGATCAAGCAAGCAGAACATTATAAAATGGCTTATCGGATAGTAATTCACAGTTTTCTAGAACAGCTTAAGGGAGTAGGAGGTGACATAAAGTGTATTCACGAGTAAGGCTACAAAACACTGGAGGAAGTGGTGACTAGATTGATGAATGGACAAAAAATGTATGGTAAGCAGTGTACAGTGCAAAACGCTTTTGTATTGAGGCTGGATAAGTAATCCATCAAGCAACACCTAGAAAGTGTAGCAGAAGTATCAGAAAACGCCAGGCAAACCTGGAGTACTGGTTGGAGTGATTGGCTTAATATGTTTTCAGGATGGTCCACATGGATAAATCACCGCATGATTTGCAATTATTGGCATTTTAATAATTGATATTGTTTTTACATGCGTAAAGCTGTGTGTAGCAAAGAATTTTAAATTATAAATACAGAAGCAGTAATACAGTTTTGGGGTTCTGATAAACTGTTTAAATGGATTAATTTCACTTTTGTTTAAATAAGGGGTATTTAGAGTAAACTGTTTTTGTAGGGAAATTGATTTATGGAAAGTTAGTATAAACATTGTAATATACATATTGTATTGTTAGATATAGAATAGATATTTATAAATATATTTTTATGTAATATAAAAGTAGTATAATGCTTGTTGGACATAGTGTTATAGATTCATGGCATCCATAGGCTTACCCTTCTAGATTTTTTTACACTGCTCTACAAAGTGAAGAGACTAACAGAAGAAGAGGAAACTTCAGAAGCAGGAGATAGAAGGCGGGTTGACATTTGGGCAAGGACATCGACTCAGTGGTAGCTTTGCAAAAAGTGACACTGAGCATTTCTGTTGTAAAATATAAGTCTAGTCCGAGAGTATTTTAAAGTCAGTCTGTTAATACTTATTGTGGCTGAAGTAAATGCATTGACTCAAACCTAGATGGTGAATGTTTTGGTGTTTCTGTGCTTGTTGCTTTAACTTCCATAAGTGTGTGTGTATTTGATTTTTTTTTTTGTTTTGTTTAAAATCCAGAAAGAAGAAAAGGGACTTTTACTAATGACCCCATTTTGTTAAAGGTAGCATTGGATGATGTTTGTGTTTCACTGTTGCAGTCATCACATTTGGTTATCCCTGCTAGGTTAGCCCTCGTCTGGCCTGAATACCAGAGAATTGGTATTTGTGTTGGTTTCGGTTGCTTGAGGACTGACGTCAGCTCATCAGTGGTATAAAGTAAGGCAGCCGATGCAGTTACGTCAATTTTTCTTAACGTGTAGCCCAAAGCAGTTCGCACGAGTGCTGTTTGGCCGCTTACCTGAGTTTTAATTTCCGAATTTAAGTTGAAGTCTTCTAAAGCGAAGTACCCCTTTGGGGATCCTTTTTTCTTGCAATAACCGATGTCAGAAAAAGTTAATTGTCTCGCCTGTGGAAAGCAAATACCACACCGAGACTTCCACTCTTAACTGCGTCACTTGCCTAGGTCCAGACAATGCTGTCCACCATTGTCGCTTCTGTGCTTTGTTGAAAGCCAGAACTATCCGTCGTCGGGCCCTTATTGTAGCCAGATATTTTCATTTACAGTCCTCTAATTCCGATATGGCTTTAGTGAGCCATCTGACAGCAGATCTTCCAGAAAGACAAAGACCGCACAGGTTCAAACTGTCAGATGAGGCTTCCGTTAAGCTAATCAGTCTGTCGGTACTCAGTGAGGTGCTTTTACAGCCCCTGATGCCAGTTTCAGTTGATTTACATGTCACTACAGAGACCCTTTTGGAGTCTAGTATGCTGCAAAACTCTTCATCTAAGGATCCTGTGGCCATCTCTCTACCTTGGATGGGTTTAGAGCCACTGAGCAGGCACCGGCTTCAGAGGAAGCCCTTTGCACCTCTGAATCGCGACACAAACTGTCTTCTTTCGCGACTACCATTCTTTCGAAAACAGAGTTCCTTAGGCCCAGGGTTCGAACCACACCCAAGAAAGACTACCCGCACTCAGGCGCCTGCTACCTTGCTTCAGTCTCAAATGCTTATAATGGCAGAAGACCTTGTCATGCTGATCAGGGGAAGCCAAGCTACCCCCTCAAAATGGAAGAGATCTTTCCCCAGTAGTGTTGTCTGAACAAGAGGTCAGATGAATCTGATGCATCTGACTATGAAGTCATGCAGCCCCTCTCCACTTACGAAGATTCTGATGCAGATGAATCCATTCCTTCAGCCTGTCCCCCAGGGGGTTTTTCCTTTGCGGAAACCCTGCATACTTTAAGGGAGCATTTCCATTGGGAGAGTCAGGACTACCCTCTGTCTAAAAAGAGACTGAGAATTCCTAGGTCTTTCGCAGCACAGACCCTTGGCCATTCCCCCAGTCCTGGCTGTGGTGGATGATTTCCTTGAATCCAGCTTGACTCCTGACGCCCTATCTCTTGCTCCCAGAAAACCAGACGGGTACTTCAGAGTCCCTGACTCGCACAAAAATTTTAAAAATCCAACAGCTGACCCTGTGGTCATATCTCAAGGGCCAAAAGGGATTAAAGAAACTTCTGCTAAGAATCCCACCTTCTCAGACAGGTATTCCCGAGCATTGGATAAGATGGGGTAAAAAGTATACACTTCAGCTACTCTTGCTATCAGGGCACTAAATTGACAGTTCCATATGCTTAAATATCAGCCACATACCTTGGAACTCCTTAAACAGAAAAATTGTCCTCTTTTCCTGTTTGGACAGAATCTAAAGATTTACAATACTTAATGCATTCTGCAAGTCAAGCAACTTAAACACACCTTGCAGTGTGGTTTTAATGCTATAGAAGCTTCTTGCAGGGCAGCAGTCACTGGATCTGTAATTAGAAGACCTGCATGGCTTAAGGAACACCCCCTGCCAGACCATGTCATATCTAAATTGTTGGATTCATCCTTGCACAAATAACTCATTTGGGACGAAGGCAGAAGAGGTCTTAAAAAATATGGAAGAAAAAGCAAAATCTATGCGAACAGATTTATTACAGGTCCATCCCCTAGGTTCAGCAAGCATTTTCCCTCCAAGCACTGGTCCTTTCTTGCTCCGAGTAAACCGGCCCGTGGAAACAGATCCCTCAGACAGCAGCCCTAGGGAATGCAGAGATCTAAGCAGTTGACTACCACCACTTCAAAACCAGGGGGTTCTAAGACACCCCCTTATGGTAACTACTCACAATGACTCACCTCCTCCCAAACTCCCCTCTGTCCACCTTCACTTACCCCTAAGAGGAAAACTCTCCTTTCACTCAAGCACCTGGGCCACCATTACCAAGGACCAATGGGTTCTGAACATGGTGTCTCAGGGATGAAAATTCTCCTACACCCTTCCAACCCCAAAAGGGTTCCCAGATCTACCACCAAATCAGTTGGGCAGAGGCTCAAAAGCAAATCCATTCCCTGCTTTCTTTGAAGGCAGTAGAGCACGTTCCTGCAAAACAGATAGGCCAAGGCTTCTAATCCAGACTTTTTCTGGTGCCCAGAAAAGAGGGCACCTGGCGCCCCATCCTGTAACTATCCATTCTGAATACCTTCCTGGTGATCCCAAAATTCAGAATGCTCACCCTTCAACAGCTGCTACCATGCTCTCCAAGGACGCTTGGCTAGCCACCCTGCATCTAAGAGACCTACCTCCACATTCCTATCAGGGAATCATGCAGAAAATCTCTGTTCAAGCCAGGTTCTCAACACTTTCAGTTCTCTGAGCTTCCCTTTGGCTTATCTACTGCTTCCAGAGTGTGTTCACAAAATTCCTGGCTCCGGCCATTGCCTCTAGCAGACAAAGAAATATTCAAATTTACCCCTGCTTAGACTGTGTTATTCAGGCAGACAGGAAAAGCTGCTCAAACACTTTACCTTTGTAAAGAGTCTGCTTCCCTCCCTAGGGTGCACAATCAACGAAAAGAAATCAAAACAAGTGTCCCCCCAAAGGAAAATCTTCCTGGGAGCAAGTGTGGACACAACATCCCAGATGGCATACCTTGCACCAGAGAAACAAATTTTCCTGTCTGCCTACCTCTTTCAACTGGCCACCAGGCCCCAGCTTTTTGCAAGGAAAATCTTGCAAGCTCTGGGGTTCATGACATCCTGCATACTCCTCATTCTGTATGCCAGACTGCATATGAGGAAACTTCAGTGGTGCCTAAAGAGACTTTGGTGTCAACACTCTCAAGACCTTGAAACTCTTCTACCTATAATTCCTTTCCTCAGAAAGGTATTTCTTTGGTGGCCAACAGCATGCTCCTGCATCAAGGGGCTGCCCTTCTCCCCACACCCCGCTGCCCAGACCCTCACCACAAATGCATCAGTTTACGCTTGGGGTGTACACCTGGACGGCAGTTGCATGCGGGACCAATGGAGCCCACAGCAATTCACCCTGCACATCTGTCAAAAATAGATGATGGCTGTGCAGCATGCTTTGATAGCTTTCAAACCCCTTCTCTCTCCAGGGCTTCTCCTGTTCAAAACAGACAACACTGTTATGTGGTACATCAACAAGCAGGGAGGGACTCGCTCCTACCCTTAATGCCAGTTGGCCATGACTCTTTGGCTCACAGCCTCTTCCATGCAAATGCACCTGTTAGCACAATACCTACCAGGCTCTGTCAACTCCCTGGCAGACCAATTAAGCAGAAATGTTTTGGACCCACACAAGTGGCGGCTCAACTGAAGTATCTTCTTCCTAATAACTCAGAAATGGGGAACCCCGATGGTCGACCTCTTTGCCTTCCACACCAAACATCAGCTCAGCAAGTTCTGCACCAGAGACCATCACTGCATTGCTTGTAAAGTGGATACCCTGTCCTTCCCCTGGGTTAACCTGTCTGGCTATGCGTTTCCTCCACTACTTCTCATTCCCAGGCTACTGCTCAAAATAAGGGAGGAAAAGCCAAGGACCATTCTTATAGCTCCAGACTGGCCCCGACAGCACTATTACCCCTTGCTGCCCAGCCTGTCCCTGCTACCTCCATGGCATCTTCCTCATATTCCAAACCTCCTAACACAGAGGGAAGGAGAATTCATGCATCCCTAATTGCAGATACTGACAGCTTGGCTTATTCCCTAATCCCGGACCAATCTGCCATCCTTATTAAACAGGCTCTGGATGTTATGTGTGAGGCCAAACACCCTAGCACGAGAAGGTCTTCTGCAGATAAATGGAAAAAGGTTCTGTATCTGGATCCAAGCTTAGGGGGCCAATACGGCACAGCTCTTACTTAGCTGACCCTAATGCACAGTGGTCTCTCTCAAAATTCTTGCCTCTGCTATTTCTTCTTATTTTCCCACTGGGCAGCCCCTTTTCTCACACCCTTTGACCAAACAGTTCCTCAGAGGGGTTAGCAACTTGAGGCCCCCCAGAAGGGCAAACCACAAAGTGTTCCCTGCGTATGGCAATTGCAAGGCTCCAAACCACTAGAATCACAAAAAAACAAAGCCAGCAGACAGTGGCAAAACTGTAAATTTTAATACGACTCCCATACAGTGCATAGGTTGTCCATAAAAACAGACCGGTTTCGGCTGAAACTAAACTTAGCCGCCTTCACTGTTAAATGAATCATAATGAACACATTTAAATACTTTTCATGTGGAAAAAAGTAGGGCAACCATTGGTCCCTCACAAAATGCTCATTTAATCCAGGTGAAAATGATGCATCTTATTTCATGATCCATTTCTTTTCCTTTGAGTTTAAAAGGCCATGCTATCTGGCTTTGTTACCCCTATTGCTCATGATTCTGTCAGTAACTGTAAACCTGAATACAGCATTGGGATGTTTGTTAGTATGTTTAAAATAAAGCATTGCTAGATTTTTTTATTCCAGATTTTGCTTAGATGTTCTGAAATTCGAATCCTCGGTGGTCTAGAGGTCTGACCTACATAGAATGCAGAGCCAAGTACAAGTGGCTAGGTAAACCAGCAAATCAGTCCCACAGTTAGCAAGAAAACAAATGTTATAGACATTGCCTGTATTGTAGCTAGAAAAATCCTTTGCTTATATTCTTGCAATGGTGCAGTGGCCACAGGGTACATAACCTACTAGTGGTTCCTTGATCACTGTCCTTTGACTTGAATTATCCGGACCTCTAGAAATATGCTTATAATGACTCAACTGGGAACCAGTGTTTCTACCCTTACGAAATGAAAAGAAGCACCTGTCCCCCAAAATGATAAAAGAAAAAACATCAGCCTGAAGTATATTCTAATGTCTCTGCACGCTATTAAGTAAAAGATCTGTGTTTTTGCCATAAGTGGTCACCAAATGAATGACTGGTTGTTCACTGATTTCTGTTTGTACTATAAAGTATCCTGCCTGTCCAATGCAGACACAGTATTGCTAGCGCTCCGGATGTGCCCCATTGCATAACCCCTATCTTTGAGTCGAGAAATAAGATCCTCCCTATAGAGTTCATATGTGTTGGTCCCTGAGCAGATAAGTTTATTCCTGAGAAACTGGGACATAAGTATATTCCCTGTGGGGTGGATGAAAGCTGGAGGCATGGAGATGGAAATTATATTGGGGATATTTACGGTATACCTGTCTCTCCAGAGTGTGATCATCATTCCTCGTAATTAATATATCCAAAAAGGTAATACTCTGGGAATGATCATTAGCTGTAAATTTAATACCCCACTTATTTTAGGTAACCTACAAATTCCCTTAGATATATTCCATCCGATCTCTATACCATCCTGCAGTCATCCAAAAATCCTCTCCAGATATCTATTTTGTCCAGATATATAGTGTGTATTATCATAGATCAAAAACTCTTCCACATAGGCCATGAACAAATCAGCATAGATTGGGGCAAATGATGGCCTCCATGGCCGTCCCTTGAGTTTGCCAAATAACATTTGTCTTGACAGTAAAAGACATTCTTAGCCAATACATGTTCAGCAAGCCCAATAAGGAGAGTATTAAATCCTGGGGATAGAATTCAAGACCTATGTAGCCAATATTCTAGGGCATCCAAACCCGCCCAATGTGGAATATTGGTATATAGGGCGGAGACATCCAGAGTGCTAAGTAGCCACCCTGGCTCTAATTTGTTGTCAGCAATGATATTGAGAAATTCTGTGGTGTATTGAAGTCTTGATCGTACCCACCTAAGTAAAGGTTTTAAGTGTCTAGTTAGAAATTGGGATAAAGGTTTTGTTAGGGAGCCCCTACCTGGTGGGTGATTCAGGTCCTTATGTATTTCGGGAAGAAAATGTATGTATTGATTAGTAGGATCCGTAACCATTAAATGATAAAGATCATGATCAGAGATGCCTTCTTCCCTAGCTGAATTCAAAAAGTGATCAATTTCTTTTCCTGAACCTAAAGGTGGGATTTAAGGGCATACAAGTATAGTGATGTCCATCCCTTAGTTGTCTCAATGCTTCCTCATTATACTGTGGCCAGTTCATGACTGCCACAGCTCACCCTTATCTGCAGGCAAATTAAGTCCCTGTTCCCAGTCAGCTCTTGTAAAGCTGCTGTTTCGATCTTTGAGAAATTGTTAGCTTTACACACATGTTCCAAAAAGTTGTAATGCAAGTCCTTCAACACAGACGTTTGAAACATAAGCACATGCGGGTGCATAGGGGGTAACATTTGGATCTGTGATACTGAAATCTATCACTAGGTGCAATATTATCAAAATCCTTGAAAAACATTTTTAAGTTTAGCAATCTGCAAAAGGCAGGAGCATCCTGAGCTAGCTTGTCTTCTGACGCAAAGAAACCAGGAAGAAAACTTAACCTCATGCATAACACTTTTATTTGTATGTCAGACAGTGATGCATTTGAGATTTTAAGAACATTATTCTGGTTTGCTATGATATTAATTCCAGTAGGCCATCCATATTTTTTATTCTTTGTATGCCCAGGGCGGCACCAAAACCAACTTGGGACCTTAACGTTGTCTTTTAAAATCTCACCCTGCCTCCTTTCGAATCATCTCCTTCTGCAGAGCTAATATTTCTCTCCTGGAAGACCACCTTCCTTCTGGCCATCACTTCTGCCAGAAAAGACTCTGAGCTGCAAGCATTTATGGCTGTGGAACCCCTTAATCATCATCCATGCAGAGTATCCCTCAGAACTAACCCTTCCTTTATGCCCAAGGTGGTGTCGTATGGCTCTCAACTAATCCATTAATTTGCCCACCTTCTTTCCTAATCCGCAGAACAAAGGGGGAAGGATTCTTCACTCAAGATGTGCACAGACAGCTCAGATACTATCTGGACAGGACTGAAACCCTTCAGAAAGTCTTGATCAATTGCTGGTTAGCTTTGTTACTGGGACAGAAGGCAAAGCCATCTCCAAGCAAACCATTTTCAGATGGGTAGTGCACTGCATCCATTTCTGCTACAAACAGCATGGTAAGCCTCCCCCCAAGGGGGTTAGGACACACACCAGCAGAGCAGCCTCCTCCTCTGCAGCTTTCCTCAGAGGAGTCCTCACCAGGGACATCCTGGAGGCTGCCACCTGGACATCTGTTCACACTTTTACCAAGAATTACCATCTGCTTCTCTTCTCCAAATCCAGAGCAGGGTTTGAATGTGCAGTCTTGCAGGGAGGCCTAGCCAGCCCCATTTTTTCTTGACTGCCTCCGCCCATTTACTCAGCTTTGGGAATCTACCCAAATGTGATAACTGCAACAGTGAAACACGAATAATATAGTGCAGTTGTGTACACTTAACATAAATGTAGATGTTAGAGTGTATTCACTGTTGCAGTCCTGGATGATATTCATATTTCACCGTTGCAGTCCTCACATTTGGGTTATCTGCCTGCAGGTAGCTTTCAGCCAGCCTGAATACCAAAGTCTTCAGATTTCTTATTCGGATGCTGTCACTTCTTCCATGACGTCAGGTTGTCAGGGGTATAAAACATGCAGCCGACGCCATTACTTCAGTCTTTGTTGCCGTGCGGTTCCCGAAGCAGAAGCAGTTCACAAGTGCCGGTCGGCCGACTCCTGAAATTGTCGTTTTCGCGTTTCAGAACCAAAGTCTTCAACTTAAAGCTAAGTATTCGTTGGGAAACTTTTTCTTGCTACTTACCATTGTCACCAAAAGTTAATAGCATTACTTGTGGAAAGCAAATTCCTCAGATTTTCATTCGTACTGTATTCCTTGTCTATGCCCTGACCACGCCATCCCTTGCTGTCGGTTTTGTGCTAATCGGCGCACTCTCCGTCTGCACATTTTCACCTCTAAATGTTTCGATTCTCTTTTTAATTAACCAGAAATGTCGGTTAGCCATCCGACTATCGGGATTCCGAAAAAAAACTCAAAGATAAAGACAAGAGACAGGCCGCCGAGGTCCAAAACTGCAGATGACGCTTATCCTAAGCTAGTCACCAGTTCGCCGGTACTCAGTGAGGCGCTTTTGCATCCCCTAATACCTGCTACTTCTGGTTTGCAGGCCTCTACTGAGACTCATTCGGATTCCGGTATGCCACGAGATACTTCACCTATGGAACCTGTGGTTGTCTCTACCTTGGATGGGTTCAGAGCCGCTGCGCTCTGAGGGTGCATTCAGGCCTAAGAACTTGCATATTAAATCGACACCGCCTTTATTACCAAGGCCTAAATCTCGATCCATGTCTAAAAAAAAAAAAAACACCCAGGCCACATGTTCAGGGCTCTATGCCTAAAAAACATGATAAAAATGGCTTAAGATCTAATTACTCTAATCAGGGGTAGTCAAACCCCCCCCCCCCCTCCCCCGGGAAGAGGCCTAGGCCTGACCTTGATTATGAATCTTCTGATCAGGATTCTGTTTCTTCTGACTCTTCTAATAACCTGGATTTGTCCATACCTACTTATGAGGACTCTGATGCAGAGGATTCCATTCCCACTTCTCCTCTTGAGTATTTTTCTTTTGGGGAAACCTTAAATACTTTGAGAGCATTTCCACTGGGAAAGACAGGAGTTTTCCATTTCAAAAAAGAGGCTTAGGGATTTCCTTCTACCTCAGCATAGACCTTTGGCTATACCTCCTGTACTAGACATTGTTGATGTGTTCCCAGAATCCAGTTTGGCCCCCGATTCTCTCTAGCTCCTAGTAAACCTGACAGATACTACAGGGTTCCTGAATCCCGCAAGTTAATTTTCATAAATCCTGTTGCAGATCCAGAAACCATTTCTCAGGGGCCCAAGGGCATTAAGGCTTCTACTACTAAAAATCCTACCCTTCTGATACACTCCAAGGCGCTGGATAGATGGGGTAAAAAGGTTTACACTTCTGCAATCAGAGCTTTAAACTGCCAATTTCATATGTTAAAATATAAACAGCGTATTATTGGACTGCTTAAATAGAAAATGATAATTCCAGACTCTGGAAAATAAAGAATGTGAAGTTGTTAAATCTCGCCATTTATTCTCACTGATGGGTTCGGAGCCAATCCTCTGCTCTGACACTGCCGATAGCAAGCTCAAGGTTTGCCAGTAGCTCGAGACCAAGCCCCTTATCCCACAATGCACTGCTGGAATTACCTCAGATCTAGTTTGCCACGGCAAGAGAGATCTCGGTGATCCAGTTAGCTCTGACCATTTTAGAAGCAAATTAACAGCAAGTCTATAAAAAGTTTTCCTTTTTGTTTAAAATGTAGTGTGTGTTGGTACTATTATATTTACTCTATAGTTAAATACTTAGTATAAATAGTTTAAATTTAGGGCCTTGTTGGCTTCTTAGTTTGTGTGGGCCTTTAGCCCTTTTTTCTCTACTATTAATCCTTATAGCAGGCTTTTTCCGTGGTCCTCTTAGCCCTATATTTGTGTGTGTATATATAAAAATATATATAAATATAAGTAAAATACTGCACGGATTGGGCTTAGTTGTTTGTGCATCTAATTTACTGATTTTCATCGTGTTACACTGCTGTAGTCATTACACTTGGGTTATCCTGCCATCAGGCGGTTCCCCAGTCGGCCTGAGTTCCAAAGTCTTTTTCCGGCGTCGGTTGCTGTCACCTCCTCCCTGACGTCAGTGCGACAGGGGTATATAAGATACAGCCGACGCCATTTACTTCAGTCTTTCTTGCCGCGTGGTGCCCGAAGCAAAAGCAGTTCACAAGTGCCAGTTGGCCGTCTCCTGAGATTTTCTTTCAGAATCCAGAACCGAAGTCCTCTACAAAGCTAAGTACCCCATTGGGGAAACTTTTTCTTGCCTCAGACTGATGTCGGTAAAAGTTAATAACTGTATTTCTTGTGGGAAGCAAATACCTCATAAGGATTTCCATTCCTATTGTATCCCATGCCTAGGCCCTGACCACGACTACTGGTTGTCTGTTTTGTGCTAGGTTTAACGAGCGCACTATTAAATGTCGGTTTGATTTTGCCCGACATTATTTTGGTAGAAAATTCAATTATACCATGCAGTCTGAACTTCCGACGACCAGAATACATAAAAAGCGCAAAGGCAAGGGTAGGCATCCGAGGCCCTAAACTGACGAAGTCTCTTCTAGGCCAGTCACCGGTTCTCCGGTTTTCAGTGAGGCGGCTTCGCAGCCCCTGACTACCACTTCTGTAGAACCACAACCCGCCTCTGACTCCCACGTGGAGACGGCTGGGCCTTCAGACGCACAAGTTCTTCAGCCTACCGAGACTAACCTTTCAGAGGGATCCGGAGTAGCTGAACAACCCACAGCTACAGAGGGTGTTTTCAGACCTACTCAGTTGAGCATTAAACCCTCAGCTAAGTCTAAGCCTCCTTTAAAGACAAACAAATACAGCATTCTCCAGAACAGGCCTCCATGCCTAAGAAACAAATGCTCAAAATGGCCGAAGACCTAATCGCTCTGATCAGGGAGTCCCATCTCCCTCCTGATAAAAAGCCTGGACAGGATGCAGATTATGACTCATCCGACCAAGTGTCCATCTCTTCTGATTCATCCTCGGACCTAGGATACGCTTTACCCCCTTTTGAGGATTCTGATACTGAGGAATCAATTCCATCAGCCTCACCATCTGAGGACTACTCCTTTGGGGAAACCCTACATACCATGAGGGAGCATTTCCACTGGGGAAGGCCAGGATTACTCAGAATCCAAGAAAAGGCTCAGAGACTTCTTTTATTACCTCAACACAGACCCCTTGCTATTCTGCCAGTGTTAGATATTGTGGATAATGTGTATACTGAATCCAGCTTAAATCCTGATTCCTTACCTCCAGCCCCTGTTAAACCTGACAGATACTACAGAGTCCCTGACTTGCATAAATTTCTGTATAAAACCCTGTAGCTGACCCTGAAACTATTTCTCAGGGACCCAAAGGAGTTAAGGCCTCATCAGCCAAGAATCTGGTTCCCTCAGTCGGAGATTCCAGAGCATTAGACAGATGGGGAAAGAAAGTATATACGTCTGCAACTTTAGCAATGAGAGCCTTAAATTGCCAGTTTCACATGCTAAAATATCAGCAATTTTTACTGTCTCATTTAAAACAAAAAATGCTTCCAGAATCAGATCTAATTTTAAAGAAATGCAGGATTTATTGCATGCAGCTGAACAAGTGGGAAAGCATACTTTGCAATGTGGTTTTGATTCTCTAGAGGCCTCCTGCAGAGCAGCAGTTACAGGCTCTGTCATTAGAAGACATGCTTGGTTAAAAGAACATATGTTACCAGATCATGTTAAAGCAAAATTATCAGATGCACCTTTGCAGCAGGATGTGTTATTTGGAGTTAAGACAGAAGAGGTATTAAAGAAGATGGAGGATAAGGCAAAATCTATGCAAATGGTGAAGGATTTCTTACAGGTTCAGCCTCAGATTTAGCAGAAACTGGCTAAGAATTGGTCCTTTCCAATTACAGACAGACCTCAAAGGGGAAGATACAGATGGCCAAGAGGTAGAGGTCACACACAAGGTCCTTACAGGCCTCGAGAATGGGTTACATCAGGACATAAAGAAGGGGAAGACTGGCCCCAACCATATAAAAAGCTCCAATGACTTCCCACTACAGCTGCCAAACAAATCCCTCTTGGCAGCCCCTTGGGAGGAAAACTGGCACTCTTCTACCACAATTGGCAAATGATCACTAAAGACAAATGGGTTCTCAACATTGTATTTCAAGGTTACAGGTTCCACTTTCACACTCTGCCAAGGTTAAAAGGAATGCCAAATCTGCCACCAAATCAGTGGGCAGAGGCTCAAAAACAAATTACAGCACTCATGGATATGAGAGCTATTCAAAAGGTACCATCACAGGAGCAAGGACAAGAATTTTCCTCAAGACTCTTTCTGGTACCCAGAAAGGGCAAAGCCTGGAGGCCCATTCTGGATCTTTCATCTCTTAAACACTTACCTGAATGTTCCGAAATTCAAAATGTTGACATTACAGCAGCTTCTTCCCATGCTGAGCAAGAAAGCTTGGCTCGTGACTTTGGACCTCAAGGAGGCATACCTGCATGTCCCTATCAGACAAAATTGCAGAAGATACCTCAGATTCATAGGTTCAATGCACTTCCAATTCTCTGCACTGCCCTTTGGCTTATCTACTGTGCCCAGGGTCTTCAGAAAGTGCCTGGCACCAGTAATTGCATTTTGCAGACAGGAATTCAAATTTATCCGTACCCGGATTACTGCCTGATTCAAGCAGAAAGCAAAGATATTCTTCTAAAGCATTTGGTGTTTGTAAAAAAGTTAAGTTGCCTGGGGTACACAGCAAACGAAAAGAAATCAAAACTAGTGCCCTTACAAGAGATTATATTCCTGGGTGCCAGCTTGAACACAACGGCCCAGATGGATTATCTCACGCCAGACAAACCGTGACAACTGACTTAATACTTTCAATTGATGGCAGCAAAAACCCAACTCCCTGCAAGAAAAATTCTGCAGGCCTTGGTTTACATAGCATCCTGCATACTACTAATTCCGTATGCCAGACTGCATACGAGTAAAATACAATGGTACCCAAAGAATGTATGGTCTCAACACTGTCACTGTTTGGAAATAGTTACACCACTAATCCCTTGCCTTCAACAGGAGTTTCAATGGTGGGCTCAAGCTTGTCACCTCAACAAGGGACAGCCTTTTACTCAACCCACAGCCTGGCAAACACTGACAACAGATGCATCGGTTTACGCCTGGGGAGCTCACGTGGCAGGCAAATGTATACATCATGGATCCCCACGAATGGGAGTTGAATCCACAAATATTCAGAATGATAACACAGAAATGGTGGAGCCCGGACATAGATCTGTTTGCATCCCCAATAAACTGCCAGCTACAAAAATTCTGCACAAGGAGTTACCATCCACAAGCATGGAAAATGGATGCCCTCTCATTCAGCTGGGACAACCTACAAGTATACGCTTTCCCACCACTACCTCTCCTGCCAAAGGTACTCCTAAAAGCCAGGCAGGAAGAGCCAAAGGTGATTCTGATTGCACCAGACTGGCCACGCCAGCACTGATACCCAGTCTTAAGAAGCTTATCACAAGAACCACCCTGGATTTTGCCTCAAATCCCACATCTGTTGACTCAGCACAACAAACCAATACTACACAGCTAGCTAAAGACCTTAAACCTAGCTGCATGGAAGATTCCTTAGTCAAGTAAGCAGTGCCTCTCTCCAAAGCTGTTATGGATGTCATTCTGAAGGCCAGAAGGCCTAGTACCAGGAAAGCCTATTCGGATAAATGGAAGAGATTCTGTGCCTGGAACCAAGCTCATGGCCTTGGCCCTCTTGTCCCAAACATTCCTCCGATACTACACTACTTAACTGAGATGCTGGACAAAGGACTCTCCTTCTCATCCATAAAGATCCATGCTTCGGCCATCTCTGCTTATTACAACATGGATCCACCAGTTTTCTCTAATCCTCTGTTAAAACAGTACCTCAGAGGGGTTAAAAACATAAGACCGCCCCGTAGAGCACCTACTCCAACTTGGGACATCAACTTTGTTTTGGAGAAGCTAACTTTACCTCCTTTTGAGCCAGCCAACACAGCAGAATTGAAATATATCTCTTGGAAAACTGCTCTGCTCCTGGCAGTAACATCAGCACAAAGAGTTTCAGAATTAAAGGCACTAATGGCAATGGAACCTTTCCTCATTTTCCACCAGGACAGGGTGTCTTTAAGAACTAACCCTACTTTTATGCCAAAGGTGGTATCTAGTGTGGCTCTAAACCAAACTATTCACCTGCCAACTTTTTATCCTAAACCACAGAATAAAGGGGAGAGACTGCTGCACTCTTTGGACATTCACAGGCCGTTACGCTTCTACTTGGACAAAACCAAAGCTTTCAGAAAATCTGAGCAATTGTAGCATATGCTGCAGGCGTACATGGAAAAGCCATTTCAAAACAGACTATTTCAAAATGGATAGGTTTCTGCTACACATTACCATGGAAAAACCTGTACCTAGCAGCATTAGATCTCACTCCACCAGGGCAACAGCCACTTCAACTGCCTACCTCAGGGGAGTACCTACCAAGGATATTTTGAAAGCAGCAACTTGGAGTTCTGTGCATAACTTCACCAAGCATTACCATCTGCCTCTATACTCTAAATCCAGAGTTGGCTTCGCTGCTGCAGGGCCTTATAGCTGCCCCAAATGCCTTATAGAACCAGCCACCCTTCCTCAGCTTTTGGATTCTACCCAAGTGTAATGACTGCAGCAGTGTAACACGATGAACATAGTACAGTTTTGTACCTACCATAAATGTAGATGTTCAAGTGTGTACACTGCTGCAGTCCAGGTTACCCTCCTTCCCCTCTTACTGGCTGGTACGTACCTATGTCTTCTACCCTTACTACGTATTGGGAGTATTTGCTGGTAACTGCAAGTTGTTTTTTGCTTTTATTATGTATGTTTTATTAGCAATTGGAATTGCCTACTCTATATAGAGGCACCTGACATCTGGGGCAAGGAAACCTGAAGAAAATGGCGTTGGCTGAGTCTTGTATATGCCTGTCACACTGATGTCAGGGAGGAGTAGACAGCAACCGACGCTGGACCAAGACTTTGGAACTCAGGCCTTCTGGGGAACTGCCTGATGGCAGGATAACACAAGTGTAATGACTGCAGCAGTGTATACACTCTAACATCTACATTTATGGTAGGTACAAAACTGTACTTTTTTTTTCTCAAGTATGTCTGATGGGGAGAAATCCCATCCCAAATTGGGATTCAAAAAAATGCCCAGATTGTGGGCAGATAATATTCATCACTGACGGGGACACATTCAATGCGTCTACTGTCTGGGGGGCTAAACACCTCCAAGACACCTGTAGCATTTGCCACTCCTTTTCTTCACGAGTCCTCTTGGAGAGAAGGAGGTAACTTATATAGACAGGGATTTGCTAGAGCAATCTTTTTCTGAAGTTTTGAGTAGCCATGAGGGTGCTAGTACGTCCTCTAAATCCTCAAAATCCAAGTCTTCAGATAAGGTCTCAAAAAAGGTTAAGATTTCAGATGGAGGGTCATCGGTTCCACTGTCATCGGAACCGAGTGTACCTTTGATTCGGAGCCAGCTGTCAGTATTGGAGCCGGTCTCTGAAGTTCCTTCTTCACATCTGCTGCAGTCAGCACCTTCGGTGCATTCAGCTAAGTCTTCAGTCAGCCTTTCAGATGTGGACATGGATTGGCTAGTGCAGAAGCCTTTACAGGCACCAGGACTTGCCAATTGTTGGCCCCGACCAGCTCGTCTGTACTAAAGACCATGGAACCGGACTTGTCTACTCCTCCGAGCCGTACTGGACTCTGAGCCGAAGGAAATTGAACCGATGGTGGTCGGACCCTTGGAGCTCATACCTGCACCGGTTCCATCTACTCTGGTTCCTCGGCGCCGACCCGAGGACTCTAGGAGAAGACTCTCTCCCGTTGGGTCTGGGGAGGATAGTCGCACCGACTTGTCAGTGCTGACTCCTCCTCTTGGGACTTCGGCTCGGATGAGCTTGGCTCCTGCCTCGGGCTCTGAGCCCAGGGTTTTGGTGCGGGAGGATCGGATGTACTCTCAGGTCCATCCACTCCTCGTCGGAGCCATGGTCCCTTCGATGCTATGAGGAGAGTTTTGTCTCCAAAGACAATGTCCGCATCAGTTTAGCTTTCCCTCTCCCCTCAAGTTCCTGTCTGCTTCATCTACCGATCCCTCTAAGCGTAGACACCCCGAGCTTCAAGTACCCCCACAGGGCATCTCCTCCTCTTCTGAGACCTCCCCAGATCCCCCCACTGATGATGTGCCCAGGAAGAGACTGTGCAAGAGGAGGTACTTGGTCTCCCCACAGGAGTCTTTGGCATCTGACATGGATTTAGATGAGTCAGAAGGGTCCCCTCAATCCCCCTCTGTGGATATCTCCTTTGCAGAGATACTAGAGATCCTTAGTCAGAGGGGCGATTGGCAGTCCAAAACCCCTACTGAGGATGAGTCTCTGCTCTTGAAGGCTTTTGAGTCTCAACCTTCCACTTCTTGGGTGTCTCCGCCTTATGACGAGGTCATGGAACTGATCTCTCGTAAGGCGTGAGAGTCACCGGAGGCCATGGAACCTGTCCCTCGTAGACCCAGTAAATTCATATCTGTCCCAGTGGACAAGCCATTTTTGATAAAAGGAGTGCCTGTTGATGCCATGGTGGTAGCTGATGCCACCAAAAAGGAAGTATCTGAGACATCCTCTTCTATCCATCCCCCTAACAGAGATTCTAGGGTTATGGATAGATATGGGAAGCGCATGTTTAGTTCAGCGACTTTTTGTCTGCGATCAGTGAACTACTTAACCCATTTTACAAGACTGCATAGAGATCTCCTGAAAGATCTAGGAGATACTCTCCAGGTTACCGTAGCTGCAGGAGTGGCAGACAGTCAACGCTCAGCTCGCTACCCTAAACTCAGTGGTGAACTCGTCCATGCTTCTCATATCTTATGCAGCTGATGGTTCGAGTAGAGCCGCTAGTTCGGGCATTGCTCTTCGAAGACGAGCCTGGATGCGTCTCTGTTCCTTTGCGGAACCTTTTAAGTCTTCTTTTATTAGTACACCATTCAATGGCTCATCACTGTTTGGACCCAAAGTAAAGGAAACTTTAACCAAGTGTGAGCAGGAAAGCAAGACCTTATCTGCCATTGGGGTCTGTTTTTCCACCCCTACTCGGCCCTATCCCAAGGGCCCTGGGGGGGGGGGGTGTGGTTCTGAAAAACTCAGGCAGCCTTTCAGGATACACGTGGAGAAACCCCCTCTACAGGCAGAGGAGGGGGTTATAACAGAAGACGCCACCCCTGTGGCAGAGGGGGTCTGCAGCAGAGTGACAGGAGTCAGTTCTCCGGTCAGTCCTACCAGCGTCCCTGAAAGGGGCCCGACTGTTCTGCTCTGGAGGCAGTCGGGGGTCGCTTGTCTTTGTACTCAGAAGCCTGGCTAAGCATATAACATTGGATACTTGGGTTCAAAGCATCATTTCCAGAGGATATTTCATACCGTGCTTTACCCCTCCCATTCCTATAAAGAAAATCCCAGATGTTCCACCCAATCTGAGGGAACAAGCAATCGTAGAGGTCCGCAGATTGCTAGAAAATCATCCCAACAGTCCCAGCAGACCAAGTCGGATTCAGAACTTACTCAAGATTCTTTTTGGTACCAAAGAAAACAGGGGACTGGAGACCTATCTTGGACCTCAACAGACTCAACCAGTTCATAAAGAAAGAGAACTTCCGAATGGTCACGCTTCAGTCCTTTCTTCCCTTCTTAGGGAAAGGCAATTGGATGTGCTCCGTAGATCTCAAGGACGCGTACTATCACATAAAGATGAACAGACGCTCCACCGATCATCTGCGCTTCCGGCTTCTAGCCAGTCATTACCAGTTTCGAGCCCTGCCCTTTGGTCTCACTACAGCCCCCAGAGTGTTCACCAAATGCATGGCAGTGTTCGGCTCACCTGAGGCGTCTAGGATTCCAGGTGTTGCCATACCTAGACGATTGGCTCCTCACCGCTACCACCAGGCATCAATTGACTCAGGCAGCACAATACACTCTGACACTCTGCCATCAATTAGGCATTACAATCAACTTCGAAAAGTCTGCCTTATCCCCATCTCCGCATAAAGTTTTTATAGTAGTGTTAGATACCTCAACTACCACTCTGTCTCCCTATCGAAAGAGTCTCTCTACTGCACCAAAAACGTCAGCTGACTGGTGTCAACGAACAAAGCTACAGCAGCGGAGGTATTGAAAGTACTAGGTTTGGTGGAGGCAGCAATCCTGGCTATACCACTCACAAGGATGCACATACGAATTCTTCAGTGGTTCCTCTTCGCTCAGTGGTCTTACCAGAAACTACCAATTCACCACATGATTCTTATCACGGATTCCTGCAGGAGACCTTCGGTGGTGGTTGACGTCTCCATGTCACAATCGGAAGACCCTTTGTCCCCCCCCCCCTCCCAGTAGCCACTTGACCACAGACGCTTCCCTGATTGGGGAGGGTGGCATTTTCAGCGAAAGACTGCCCAAGGCACATGGACAGATCAAGAATCACATCTGCACATCAGTGTTCTAGAGTTTAGAGCGGTACTTCTGGCGTTGCAGTCCTTTCAAGACTCTCTCCCTCTAGGGACTATTGCAATTCAGACCGACAACATGTCAGTAGTCTGGTATGTGAACAAGCAGGGTGGGACCAAGTCTTACCCCCTTTGTCGAGAAGCCCTCAGTGTCTGGCAATGGGCTGTCGTCCCAGCGTTTTCTATTAGCAATGCACATCTCGGGGAAATCCAACGTGATAGTGGACAAGCTAAGCAGGGCAATATTACTCCCTCACAAGTGGTCTCTCAAACAGGTTGCGGAATTGATTTTCCGCAAATGGGGCTAGCATTGCAGGACCTTTTTGCCAGACACTTTAACTCGAAATGCAGAAGCTACTTTACCCTAATAACACCTCCTGGTCATCCCCTGAGACGCACTTTTAAACGATTGGCCCCCAGGTGTCCTTTATGCATTTCCACCGTTCCCATTAATACCCAGATATTTACAGAAAGCAAAATCGCTGGGAAGGACTGTTATACTCATAGCCCCCTACTGGGCTCGACAGATTTGGTTTCCGTTTCTCCACCATCATTTGTTGGAAGATCCATGGATCCTGGACCCAGTTCTGGACCTTCTGACTCTACCGTCAGGGGATCTTCATCCTTCTCTGCAGTCCCTGAAACTGACTGCTTGGCTAATCCTCTTCCCCTAATTGCCAGGCTTCATTCAATTTCAGAAGATACAAGACAAATTCTCTTGTCTTCTCACAAGCCGTCTACCAGGAAATTATATGGCAGTAAATAGAAAAGGCTCTCAATTTGGGATAATGCACAGAACATTGACCCTTTACGAGCTCCGCTATGTTCGATTTTAGAATTTCTAACAAAAATTAAGGAAGGGGCAGCAGCTGCTACAGTTCAAGTTCAGTTAGCTGCTATCTCAGATTTTCACCTTGTTCTCGGTGGCTCAAATATTATGAGCCACAAATTATCTAAAACCTTCCTTAAAGGCGTTCTTCATATGAGACCTCCGATCAAAATTCCCTTTTCTCCCTGGAATTTAAACCTTATGCTCTGTCATATTATTCTTCCCTCTTTTTGAACCAGCATCTTCTTGTGATTTTAAATTTTTATTGTGGAAAACAATATTTCTTCTGGTCATTACATCTGCCCGCAGTGTGTCAGAACTTCAAGCATTATCTATCAGATCACCCTACATAATCGTCCATGCTGATAGAGTATCTATCAGAACAAACCCCTCATTTTTACCTAAAGTCTGTTCTGAGTCAAATATCAATCAAGTCATTGAACTGCCAGTCTTTTTCCCCAACCACTCTAGTAAATTGGAATATATGCTGCACACACTAGATGTTCACAGACAGCTCAGATTTTCTCTTGACAGAACTAAGGATATTAGGAAATCAGATCAACTTTTTGTATCCTTCACAGAAGCAAGAAAGGGCAATCCAGTGGATAAAACAACTTTATCTAAATGGTTATCCGATTGTATATCCTTTGTTTATGAGAATGCGAGCATGCCTTTAATACACAAAACCAAAAGCTCATTCTACCAGAGCTGTCTCTACCTTTTCTGCTTTTCAAGCTAAATTGCTTCTTGACAATATTTGCGCTGCAGCCACTTGGTCTAAGCCTCATGCCTTTATCACACATTACAAAGTAGATAGGGCTTCAAGGGACAGGTCTTCCTTTTATTCTGTGGTACTGAAGAACATATTCCCATGAGCCACCCCAGGTTGAGGGTGCTAGGGACGCTACCCATCAGTGAGAATAAACGGTGAGATTCAACTTCACATATAGAAGTTATGTACTTAACATAACTTTCCATGCGAGTTGTTTATCTCACCTTTATTCTCACGTCCCTCCCTCTTTCCCCCCTCCTGGCTGACTGTTGACTTAGAGGCTAGTACCATCCTGGTTATTCAATATTTCTTCTTCCTATTTGGGAAATGTTCTTCGTATATGTATATGATGTATATACTGTTATTTGCAGCAAACAAGATCTGAGGTAATTGAAGCAGTGTATTGTGGAATAAGGGGCTTGGTCTCGAGCTACTGGCAAACCTTGAGCTTGTTATCGGCTGTGTTGGAGCCGAGGATTGGCTCCGAACCCATCAGTGAGAATAAAGGCGAGATAAACAACTCAAATGGAACGTTATGGTAAGTACATAACTTCTATTTTACAGGATTTAATGCATTCTGCTGAACAAGTTGGAAAACATACTTTGCAATGTGATTTTGATTCTTTAGAGGCCTCTTGCAGGGCTGCTGTTACTGGGTCTGCGCTTAGAAGGCATGCTTGGCTTAAGGAGCAATCTTTGCCTGATCATGTTAATGCTAAATTGTTGGATGCTCCTTTAAATCATTATCACCTGTTTGGCAGTAAGGCTGAAGAAGTTCTTAAAAAGATGAAATGTAAGGCTTAAATGTATGCAAACTGTTAAAGATTTTTTTTTTTACAAGTGCAACCTCCCAAGATTTAGTAGGCACTAGCCTACTAAGAACTGATCCTTTCCAGCACCTTCCAGATCCTCTCAAGCCAAACCCAGACTCGGCAAAATCCCAGGTTTCAGTCCCTGGGGACTCTCAGAACTAAGCAGTGGGGGGGCCTCCACTTCCAAATCTGGAAGTAGCAAGCACCCCCCTCTGGTAAATAGACTCATTGACTTCCTTTTAACATTCCCAAGCGCTTACCTTTTAACCGCCCCTTTGGGGTGAAAACTTGCTGTTCATGTAAAGAACTGGGAACTCATAACCCAGTACAAATGGGTTGTAAATAGTGTCCCAGGGATACAGATTTCATTTCCAAACGTTGCCAACACCAAACGGGTGGCCAGACCTGCCCCCAAATCAGTGGGCAGAGGCTCAAAAACAAGTACTTTACCTCTTAAGCATGGGGGCTATTCAGCTGGTACCAGAAGAGGAAAAGGGACAAGGTTTATATTCCAGGCTTTTTCTGGTACCCAGAAAAGACAAATCGTGGTGTCCTATCCTGGAGCTGTCCACTATAAACACCTTTCTGGAGATTCCAAATTTCAAGATGCTGACTCTTCACCAGTTACTTCCTATGCTAGGCAAAGACGCCTGGTTGGCAGCTCTAGACTTGAGGCGTACCTGTACATCCTAATCAGGGAATCTTGCAGAAGATGCCTTCGCTTCAAAGCAGGCTACTTGCCTTATCAGTTCTCTGCACTGCCCTTTGGCTGTTCTACTGCGGCCAGGGTATTCACAAAGTGCCTAGCTGCAGTGATTGCATTTTGCAGGCAAAGAAATATTCAAATATATCCATAACTGGACAATTGCCTAATTCAGGCAGAAAACCAGGGCGTACTTTGAAATCATCTGGCGTTTGTAAAAAGGGTTCTAGCTTGTCTGGGGTACACCATAAACGAAAAGAAGTGCCAACTGGTACCCCATCAACAGATTACATTTCTGGGTGCAACCTTGAACACAGCTGCCCAGATGGCATTCCACACGCCAGCGAAGCAAATTCATTTGGTAACTAACTTCAAGTGGCCACCAAAACCCTGCTTATCTGCAAGATAAATAATGCAAGCTTTGGGGTTCGTAGCCTCCTGCATTCTTCTAATTCCATATGCAAGACTGCATATGAAGAAACTACAGTGGTATCTAAAAATTGTATGGAAATAAGTCACAGCCTGGAAATAATGATTCCTAGCATACCTTGCCTATGCCTGGAGTTCCTATGGTGGGCAGAGGCCTGCCCCCAAAACAAGGGACCACCATTCACACTACCCCCTGCCACCCAAACCCTAACTTCAGATGCATCAGACTATGCATGGGGGGCTCACCTGGCAGGGAAGTGCATTCAGGGCAAATGGAACCCGAATCAAATGCACCTACATATCAATCAAAAAGAAATGTTAGCTGTACAGAATGCTCTGAGAGCCTTCAAAGACTACATTCCTCCAGTACAACTAATGGTAAAGATGGGCAACACCACGGTTATGTGGTACATAAACAAGCAGGGGGGGGGTACACATTCCTGCCCACTCTGCAGACTAGCCCTGGCATTGTGGAACACAGCCTTGAGCTACCAAGTGAAAACTACAAGCTCAATTCCTGCCAGGAAAATTGAATACACTGGCAGACGGACTAAGCAGAAACCTCATGGACCCACACAAGTGGAAACTGGAACAAAGGATTTTCAACATGTTGGCAAGTGAATGGGGGAGCCCAGACATAGATCTGTTTGCCTCCCCCCGGAACTACCAGTATGACAAGTTTTGCACAAGGACTCCCAACAAACAAGCCTGGAAAGTGAATGCTCTGTCCTTCAGCTGGGAAAACCTATCAGTCTATGCCTTTTCCCCTCTGCCTCTGCTCTCCAAAGCTCTAGTAAAAGTCAAACAGGACAAACCAAGGATGATTTTAATTGCTCCAGACTGGCCGTGCCAACACTGGTACCCCCTCCTGCGCAGTGTCGCAAATATCTCCATGGCACCTGCCTTAGACCCCTTTCCTGCTCTCTCAGCAGGAGAGCCAAATTCTGCACCCTCACCTTCCAACATTGAATCTTGCATCCTTATCCCTCCGCAAACCTGTGATGGATGTTGTCATGAAAGCAAGGAGACTTAGTACTAGAAAATCTTATGCTGACAAGTGGAAAAGATTCTGTGCCTGGAACCAATCTTTAGGGGTGAGCACAACAGCGCTCAGTTTGCCACAAATTTTGCAATACTTTACTAAGATAATTCACAAGGGCCTGTCGTTTTCCTCAAAATCTACGCCGTAGCTATTTCAGCTCACTATAACACAGAACCCACCCCTCTTCTCTCATCTTCTGCTCAAGCAGTATCTCAAAGGGGCAAAAAAGTTGAGACCACCCAGGAGAGCTCCTACCCCTGCCTTGGATCATAACTTTGTTTTGGAGAAACTCACTCTACCTTTTTTTTCAAGCCAGCTGCTACTGCAGACTTAAAATTTCTTTCTTGGAAAACGGCCTTCCTTTTAGCAATCACTTCAGCTAGAAGGATATCTGAATTACAGACCCTTATGGCAGTGGAGCCTTTCATCATCTTTCATGCAGACATTGCATCTCTCAGGACCAGTCCATCCTTTATGCCCAAGGTGGTTTCCAGTGTGGCTCTTAATCAGTCCATTCATTTGCCAGCCTTCTTTCCAATCCACAGAACAGAGGAACGGATTCTGCATTCCTTGGATGTGCACAGACAACTTAGATTTTACTTGGACAGGACTAAATCTCGAAAATCTGAACAATTGCTGGAAGCATTTACTACAGGGGCAGACGGGAAGGCTATTTCAAAACAAACAATTTCTAAATGGATAAGCCATTGCATTAATTTCTGCTATAAGCACCATGGAAAACCTACCCCCCAGGGGATCAGATCTTACTCCACCAGGGCTGCATCTACTTCTGCAGCCTTTCTCAGAGGTGTTCCTACCAGGGATATCCTAGAAGCTGCTACCTGGAGTTCTGTGCATACTTTCACCAAGCTTCATCATTTACCAATTTTCTCTAAATCCAGAGCTGGCTTTGTCACTGCTGGCTTGCAGGGCCTTATAGCTGGCCCTAATGCTGTATAAACTCCTCCTCCCAACCATAGCTTTGGGAATCTACCCAAATGTAATGACTGCAACAGTGAAACACGAAGAACATAGTACAGTTGTGTACACTTACCATAAATGTAGATGTTCGAGGGTATTCACTGTTACAGTCCTGGTTACCCTCCCTCCAGCCCCCTAGTTTTTTCTGGCTATGCCACTACTTTATTTTACTATGCTTAAAAGCATTTTTGGTGTATTTGCTTTTGGTTGTAGGTATACATTTGTGTTTTGTTTATTTGCTCCCCATTAGTGGGGCACCTTACATCTGGGGCAAGAAAAACTGATGTAATGGCGTCTGCTGCATGTTTTATACCCCCTGACGTCATGGAAGAAGGGACAGCAACCAAAGCAGGACCCAAGACTTTGTTCAGGCTGACTGAAGGCAGGCTACCAGCAGATTACCCAAATGTAATGATTGCAACAGTGAATACTCTAATATCTACATTTATGGTACGTATACACAATTGTACTTTCCAAGTGCCGGTTGTCCGACTCCTGAAGTTTAACTTTTCGACTCGGGCATGAAGTCTTCAAAAAAATAAGTACCCCATTGAGGATCCTTTTTTCTTCTAACCAGCGTCAGAAAAAATAGTCCCTGTGGAATGCAAATACCCCAGAGATTTTCATTCTTAATGCGTCACCTTTTCAGGCCCAGACCATGATGTCCATTGCTGTCGGTTTTCTGCCTTGTTCAGTGCCCGTACTATTAGTCGGGCTATTTTGTGTAGCTAAATACTTTCGTTCTTGATCTCCATACTCCAAAATGGCTTTGTTAAACCATCTGACTGCCGATCTTCCGAAAAAACCTAAGGATAAAGACAGACTGCATAGGTCCAAAACTGCCGACTCATCGGTTAGGCTAGTCGCCAGCCCGCTGGTACTCAGTGAAACACTTTAGCAGCTCCTGATACCCACTACTACAGATTCGCAGGCCTCTACTGAGACCCATTCAGAGTCCGGTATGCCGCAAGATGCTTCCTCGATTATGGAACCTGTGGATGTCTCTACCTTGGATGGATCTTTAGCTGCTGTGCAGGTACTGTCTTCTGAGGTTGTATTCAGGCCTACCTATTTTCATATTAAATGGACACTTCGTTTTAAGCTAAAAATACGAGCTCCTCAGGCCTAAAGCTCGCACTATGCCTAGAAAACCAACCAACCCAACCGCATTCTCAGGTCAGTATGCTTCAAAAACAAATGATTAGAATGGCTGAAAATCTTATTTAGGGGAAGCCAGCCTTCCCCCTCTGAGACCTAGAACTGATTTTCTTTCTGATTCTTCTGATCAGGAATCTGATATCTCTGTTCCTTCTGACTACCAGGATTTACCCTTATCTACTTATGAGGATTCTGATGCAGAGGATTCAATTCCCTCTGCTTTCTCCCCAGAATATTTTTCTTTTGGTGAAACCTTGCATACGCTTATGGAGCATTTCCGCTGGGAAAGCCAGGACTACTGAGTCCAAAACGAGACTTAGGGAATTCTTATTCCTGCTTCAACACAGGCCTCTAGCTATCCCTCTTGATGTTCTTAGTGTTTCACTGTTGCAGTCATAACTGTAGGGTACTCCTGCCGGCAGGCAGCCCGAGGTCGGCCAGAATATCAAAGTCTGGGTCCAGCGTCGGCTGTTTCAGCAAGAACCCTGACGTCAGAGCGCATGGGTATAAAGCTGACAGCCGACGCCATCTTCTCCAGTCTTTCTTGCCGTGCGGTGCAAAGCAGTTCGCTAGTTGGTTGGCGTTTTCAAGACAACGTGGTGTGATTGTCGTTGGTCCGAAGTTTTCTACGTACCCCGTTGGGGAAACTTTTTTTCTTGCTCCTCCGATGTCAGAAAAAGTTAATAATTGTGTATCGTGTGGAAAACAAATACCTCATAAAGATTTCCACTCTTACTGTCTACCTTGCTTAGACCCTGACCACGACGTTTCTTGTTGTCTGTGCCAGGTTTAATTCTCGCACTATCAAGTGTAGGTACGATTGGGCCTTGAATTACTTCGGTAGACGATTTAATTATAGAATGTCGTCGGATACTTTACCGACTACCGGATTACAGAAGAAGCGCAAAGACAAGGACAGGCCTCCAAGGTCCAAACAGGATACTTTGCAGCCGGAGCCAGCTTCGGGTTCGGCGGTAGTCAGTGAGGCGCTTTTGCAGCCCCTGTCGTCCGCCACTTCAGAACCGATGGCCGACACAGACTCACATGGTGAGCCAACTAGGCCTAGTAATTTGTCTGCTGCAGGACCTTCGGACGTCGCTCCTTCAGATGGGTCCGGAACCGCTGTGCAGGTACCGGCTTCTTAGGGGGTCTTCAGGCCTTCACACATTACTATTTCCACAAAGACAAAAGCTAAGTCAAAGACTCCTGTTAAACCCAGACTTTCTGCTCAAGCTTCTTCGGATTCAGCTCCTAAGACTCGGAAGCAATTACTTCGGATGGCTGAGGATTTATTAACTATGATTAGGGGCTCTCACCCTCCTCCTGAGAAAAGGCCTAGACAGGATATCCCTTATGATTCCTCTGATCAGGCTTCTGTATCTTCTGTTTCTTCCTCTGAACAGGATTACTCTTTTCCTCCATATGAGGATTCGGATGCAGAGGATTCTGTTCCCTCTGCCTCTCCCCCTGAAGATTTCTCTTTTGGGGAAATCTTGCATGAGATGAGGGAGCATTTTCATTGGGAAGGTCAAGATTTTTTTGCTTCCAAAAAGAGACTCTGGGAATTTCTTCTTCTCCCTCAGCACAGGCCTTTAGCTATTCCTCCTGTATTTGACATTATGGATGATGCCTTCTCTGAAGCTAACTTGAATCCTGATTCCATGCCGCCTGCTCCTTCTAAGCCTGATAGATTTTACAGGGTCCCTGATTCCCATCAATTCTTATTCAAGAACCCTTCTGCTGATCCTGAAACCATTTCGCAGGGTTCCAAGGCTGCTAAGGCCGCCTCCTCTAAGAATCCTATCCCCTCTGAAAAGGATTCTCGTGCCTTGGACAGGTGGGGCAAAAAGGTTTATACTTCAGCTACCCTTTCTATTAGAGCTTTAAATTGCCAGTTTCACATGTTTAAGTATCAACAGTTTTTTTTATCTGTTTTAAAACAAAGGATTTCTACCTTTCCTGCATGTGCTGAGGACAAGGAATTACAGGATGTGTTGCATGCTACTGAACAAGTTAGCAAACATAGTATAGTATAATAATGGGTGAGGCCATCTTATGTATATAAAACTGATAAAAATCTTAAGAGAATATTTGAAACAAGATCCAGTATATTTAATAAACAGATATACCTAGGAAAGGGTGGCACTACTAAATGTGGACACTGTAACCAATGCCATAGTGTTATAGATAAGGAGAGTGTAGTGCTTCATAACATCATAAGAAGTAAGATTAATTTTGGTAAGGGAAATTGTCAATCACAGCATCTGATATATCTAGCAAAATGTTCCTCCTGTCACTGTTTTTATGTGGGTAAAACGGACAGGAGGTTAAAAGATAGAATATATGATCATTTGTATTGTATCCGTAAAAAAGATACCAATAATGCCTTGTACAGGCATATAAATAGTAGTTCAGGCTGTGTTGGCTTTTTGTTTGGCATTTTGGAAATGGTGATACAGAATCCTAGGGGGGGTGATATTAAGGCACTTGTTTCTGAAAAGGAAATTAGATGGCAAATTAGGTTAAATGCAGCAACACCCCCAGGATTAAATGATTATATACCCACTAAACCTCTTTTAAGAAATTAATGTTTTTAAAAAAATATATAAAAAATAAAAAATTGAAAGGACTAGAAATCCAATAGTATAGTTTTAAGAAATATAAAAAACTTCTGGTGAAGTATCCTATCAACTGTGGGTTTTAAATATATTGAAGCAATTATGTGCCTACTTAATTAGATGTAGAAGTTAATATGCAAGAGTTATTATTGTAGCTTTTTATTATTTTATTCCTTATATTTTAATATACGAAGGTGATATATATTTGTTATAAGCAACTATTTATTAAATTGTTTGTTTTTTATGAAGTCATGAATGCATTTTTGGAAGTAGCTGACTTTAAGTTAACAATAATGTTTAATTGAACAATTTTGGTGGGTTTTTTTAGAATATATACGCTTATGTAACCAGATACAAGTGTTCTGATGAAGTCTACGGTCACATAGATGAAAGCGCTAAATCAGTTTTATTTATGTGTCTGAATAAAAGATTTTTACTTCTTGGATCGTGGCAGCATTACTAGAACTTTATTGTGTTCATTCTATTGTTGGATTGTTGCGAGTTCTAGTTTATCGTGTTTTCAGTTTTGTTGGATGTCATGGATTCCATGGGGGAGATTTCCACCAGCTTTTCACCGGTCAGACGTGAGGAGGTGGACAAGATCCATTCGGAGCTGGTAATACTAAAGGGGTGAGATTACCAGATTGCTTGAACTTATGACGCCACCCAATACCATGCACTCTGTGGGTAAAACTGCTGCGGGGCTTGATGTGATGACGTCACCACGCTCGGAAAGTTGAAGATGATAGTTCGGAGGAAATACCCAATGGCCAGCGTTCGTTGGAAAGGCTTCCAACACTTCATTCTGGGCGTAGACCGGAGAAAAATAGTGCAAATGGTGAAGGGAGCCAGCATTCTGGGTCTATCAAGTTGGCGAATACATCTGAGGGCTTTTTTTTTTTGTTTTCTGGCGCCAAACCCAAAAGGATACCGCCAAATCGGACTTACTCTTCAGCTGTAAACAAAACGGAGGGGACAAAGAACCACCAGGACTCGAGGGACACTCAGAATTCACGTAAGACTGATTATCCGGTAGGCATGTCCCACCCCAACAGTATTGACAATTTTTTGAAGTTAACATACGATTTTGAGCCTGTAAACAAACAGAATGATAGGGGTAGACAAACACGGGAGTCTAACCCCAGCTTAAGGGATATGATTTATAATTTTGGTAAAAAGCTTACACTAATTAAAGCGTTGCAGATAGATAATTTATATCTGCGTAAATGTATTACTAGTGGCATTGTTCCTATGGGCTTACGCTTTTTCAAGCAGCCCAGAAGAGTGGAGTTAAATGATGAGAATATACAAACATGTAACAGAATGTTTGATAGCTTCGGAATACAATTTATGGAGTTTATTATTGTGTGTAATGACAATAAAATCAGTACTTTATTACAAGAAGTTGAAAGGATGAATACAGATATTACACATGATTTAATATTTCCGCAATGGGAACAGCTGCTTCAATAAACAATACAGATATGCTGAAAATAATTGTAAAACTTTTTGATAGGAAGTGCAAGAAATTTGTTTGGGACACTAATCAGTATGCGAATTTTAAGGCATATAGGTGGAATATAAAAAATATTAAAAATAATGGATACAATCATAAAACTAAAGAAAATATAGGAAGGCAAGACCTACATGAAGATAGGGTTTATTATGATTTTTTAGAGGAGGATTTAGAATACGGGGGAACCCCAGATGGGGTATGCATCAAAGGAATTTCAGGGAGGAAAATCATTGGAAAAGGTAAGGGTAAACAATACAGATTATGTTGATAATACACATAGTATAGTTAGACAAGGTGTAGTTAATACATGGAAAGATTTCAAAATATATAACTACTCACCTATTATGATTAATGAGGAACACTTTTTAGTGTTTTCAAAAGGTATGAAATATATACTGCAAGGAAAATTTGACTTTGTTGATGCCTTAGTGGAACTCAATCTATATATTAGAAAGCTAAATTTGGGTTTATTTTTTCAGGATAAGACATGTGCATATGTTTCTCCCACAGCTTTAAAGAGAAAAAGTAAATTTATTCCCCCTATGCACAGTACTTTAGCAACATTTGAGAAAGTTATAAGTAAACAGATATACCAGCTTAAGAATAGATGCCACAATGAAGGAAATTCCTATATGTGGAATAAGAAGCTTGATAAGATTCTTGAACAGTTGCATGCAGCTAATATAAAAGTACTGGTGCCTGACAAAGGGGGTGGAGTGGTGCTATTTGAAACATCTAGATACAATGAGAAAATATTTGAAATCTTGAATAATATAGAGCAGTACGAAATGTCATCATTGAATCAAGTTAATATTGCACATAGACGTATTGATCTCTACCTAGAAGAATATCTTCTGGATGAAAGAATAGATCAGGTTTTATATGATTTTCTCAAGTACAATATCCTTTACTTGCTACTATTAATGGCATACCCAAAGTACACAAAAATATCAATGACCCTCCACTTAGACCAATTATTGCTGGAACTTATAGTAAAACATTTCCTTATGGGAAAGTTATTGATCAGTGGTTAAAGAACATATATAAGAATATCCAGCATATTATTAAAGACTCTTGGGAATTCCTTTGGGAAATTTATACAGGATATATGGGATTCACAACTTTTATTTGTGACTATAGATATTAAAGACCTATTTTCATGTATACCTAAAGGGGATGGAATAAATAGGTTTATGAAAAGTGTCAGTACATATAGTGAGTTGGGACAAGATAGGAAAGATTTAATCCTTGAGTTTATGAACATTGTACTGGAAAATAATTTCATATACTTCGGGGAATATTACAAGCAGAACAATGGAGTGGCTATGGGGGCAGCTTGTGCCCCCATATACGCCAATCTTGTTCTGTTAGATTGGGAGTGTGTGTTTGTGTTCAGTTCACCCTGGCAGAAGTATATGACATTATATATTCGCTATTTGGATGATATTTTCATCCTATGGAAAGGAAAAAAGGAAGAACTTATTCGGTTTGTTGAATATATTAATAATACTACTACTTATCTTAAGTTTACCCATAGCTTTGATTATATAGGCATCAATTACTTGGATGCTTATATATTTTCTGATGGTACTAAATTTCAGTCAAGAATTTATAGAAAAGAAACTTTTTGTAATAGTTATCTTGAATATACTAGCAATCATCCGTACTCACAGAAAAGAAGTATTATCAAGGGCCAGTCTATTAGAGTGGCCAGGATGACCACAGTCAAGAAGGATTTCCTTAAAGAGATGGACTTTTTGAGGAAGTTATTCATGGATAGAGGCTATCCAGAAGATTTAGTGAAGGATGTTACTATGTATATTATCAAAGAATGGGGCAAGAAATACACACCGGTTTTGGGTGTAGGACCATCGTCTAAACAGACGAATATGAATGTTAGTAATTCCAGTACAGTACAAGGTGGACAAAACTTTCAAAGGGCATGTATACTAAAGTTTGGTAAACAGGCGAAGGAGATCAAACAGATTATTGATAATAACTGGAATATAGTCACAAGTGATGATAATATTTATGACAAACTGGGGGTGAGGCCATCTTATGTATATAAAACTGATAAAAATCTTAAGATATGAAACAAGATCCAATATATTTAATAAACAGATATACCTAGGAAAGGGTGGAACTACTAAATGTGGACACTGTAACCAATGCCATAGTATTATAGATAAGGAGAGTGTAGTGCTTCATAACATCATAAGAAGTAAGATTAATTTTAGTAAGGGAAATTGTCAATCACAGCATCTGATATATCTAGCAATATGTTCCTCCTGTCTCCGTTTTTATGTGGGTAAAACGGACAGGAGGTTAAAAGATAGAATATACGATCATTTGTATTGTATCCGTAAAAAAGATACTAATAATGCCTTGTGCAGGCATATAAATAGTAGTTCAGGCTGTGTTGGCTTTTTGTTTGGCATTTTGGAAATGGTGATACAGAATCCTAGGGGGGTGATATTAAGGCACTTGTTTCTGAAAAGGAAATTAGGTGGCAAATTAGGTTAAATGCAGCAACACCCCCAGGATTAAATGATTATATACCCACTAAACCTCTTTTAAGAAATTAATGTTTTTAAAAAATATATAAAAAATAAAAAATTTAAAGGATTAGAAATCAAATAGTATAGTTTTAAGAAATATAAAAAACTTCTGGTGAAGTATCCTATCAACTGTGGGTTTTAAATATATTGAAGCAATTATATGCCTACTTAATTAGATGTAGAAGTTAATATGCAAGAGTTATTTTGTAGCTTTTTATTATTTTATTCCTTATATTTTAATATAGGAAGGTGATATATATTTGTTATAAGCAACTATTTATTAAATTATTTGTTTTTTATGAAGTCATGAATGCATTTTTGGAAGTAGCTGTGACTTTAAGTTAACAATAATATTTAATTGAACAATTTTGGCGGTTTTTTTAGAATATATACGCTTGTGTAACCAGATACAAGTGTTCTGATGAAGTCTACGGTCACGTAGATGAAAGCGCTAAATCAGTTTTATTTATGTGACTGAATAAAAGATTTTTACTTCTTGGATCGTGGCAGCATTACTAGAACTTTATTGTGTTCATTCTATTGCTGGATTGTTGCGAGTTCTAGTTTATCGTGTTTTCATTTTTAAGTATCAACAGTTTCTTTTATCTGTTTTAAAACAAAGGATTTCTACCTTTCCTGCATGTGCTGAGGACAAGGAATTACAGGATGTGTTGCATGCTACTGAACAAGTTAGCAAACGTAGTTTACATTGTGGTTTTGATGCCTTAGAGGCTTCTTGCAGGGCGGCTGCCTCTGGTACTGTTATCAGGAGACATGCTTGGCTTCGTGAGCAGAATTTACCTGAACAAGTTAAGGCAAAATTGCTAGATGCCCCTGTTCAGCATGATGTCTTATTTGTGTCTAAGGCTGAGGAGGTTATTAAAAAGATGGAAGAAAAAGCCAAGTCTATGCAGACTGTAAAAGATTTCTTGCAAGTACAGCCTCCTAGATTTTCCAGAAATTGTCCCTCCAAAAATTGGTCTTTTCCCTCCTCTGACCGGCCTCAAAGGGGAAGATATAGACGCTCCAGAGGTCGGGCGCAGGCTCAGGCCTCTTACAGATCTAGACAGTGGACTGCTTCTTCACCTAGAAGGGGAGAAGACAGATCTCAAACCCAAAGAAAGCAGACTGAATGACTCCCTCTGTTGGGGTTCAGGTCCTCCTTCCCTGGATGCCCCTCTCTGAGGAAAACTTTCTCTTTTTTTACCAAAATTGGATGCACATTCCCCAGGACAAATGGGTGTTAGACGTGATTTTGAAAGGTTACAGATTCCACTTTCACACTCTGGCAAGGCCTTCCGGCTGGCCAGATCTGCCAAAACATCAATGGACAGAGGCCTTAAATCAAGTGGACGCTTTATTACCCTCAAGAGCCATAGAACCTGTTCCACCTCTAGAGGTGGGGAAAGGTTTTTACTCAAGACTTTTTCTGGTCCCAAGAAAACAAAACTCCTGGAGACCTATTCTGGACCTCTCAATATTAAACACCTTTTTGGAAATTCCAAAATTCAAGATGCTTACACTTCAACAACTTCTTCCAGTGCTCTCACAAGATGCTTGGATGGTAACATTGGATTTAAAAGAGGCTTACTTACACGTCCCCATAAGGCAACAATGCAGAAAATACCTCAGATTCAAGGCAGGCTCGAGACACTTCCAATTCTCTGTACTGCCGTTTGGCTTATCTACTGCGCCCAGAGTTTTTACCAAATGCCTGGCTCCAGTAGTAGCTTACTGCAGACTTCAGGGGATTCAGATTTACCCCTATCTGGAAGACTGTCTAATTCAGGCAGACAGCAAAGGCCTTCTACTTCAACACCTGCATTTTGTTCAACGTCTTCTCCTACTACTGGGATTCTCAGTGAACACAAAGTCACAATTGATTCCTTCTCAACGAATGACCTTCTTGGGAGCTCTTTTGGACACAAGTTTACAGAAGGCCTTCCTCACTCCAGAAAAACAGTTACAGCTGGCTTCAATCTTCAAGACCTTGGCAGCATTGACTCAGCTCACTGCAAGGAAATTCCTGCAGGCTCTGGGCTATATGGCCTCTTGCATCCTCTTGATTCCAAATGCGAGGCTTCACATGAGGAAACTTCAATGGTACCTAAAGAGTGTATGGTCTCAACATTGCCACAGTCTGGATACAGTGATTCCCTGCCTCCAGAAGGAATTCCTTTGGTGGTCCAGGGTGTGTGTTTTGAACGAAGGGAAGCCCTTTCGTCTACCTCAACCTACTCTGATCATAACCACGGACGCCTCGGATTATGCATGGGGAGCTCATTTTCTAGACAAATGCCAACAGGGTTCTTGGACAAACACCTTCTATGGCACATCAACTTGAATGAAATGTTAGCAGTCCAAAATGCTCTTCTAGCCTTCCAGACTCTTTTGAAGCCAGGACCTCTGCTAATTCGAACAGACAATACCACAGTCATGTGGTACATAAACAAGCAAGGGGGCTCTCACTCTTACCCCCTTTGCAGACTTGCCATGACCTTATAGGATACAGCCCTAAAGTTGAATCTGGATCTTCAGGCACAGTTCATTCCAGGAAAACAAAATCTCTTAGCAGACAGCCTAAGCAGAAACATTTTGGATCCTCACGAATGGATGTTGGACCCCAACTTATTCAGCAAGATAACTGCAGTTTGGGGCTGTCCTCAGATCTGTTTGCATCCCATCTCGACCATCAGTTGCCTCTCTTTTGCACCAGGTCCTTCCACAAGACGGCTTGGAAAGTGGATGCCCTGTCCTTCAGCTGGAGGAATCTTTCGGGATATGCCTTCCCTCTTCCTCTTCTGCCTCCGGTATTGCTAAAGGTAAAGCTAGACAAACCCAGACTGATCATTTTGATAGCTCCAAATTGGCCTCGTCAGTTTTGGTACCCTACTCTACTGCACCTTTCCTTGGTTCTTCCTTGGAGTCTTCCTCTGACTAATTCTCTACTGTCCCAGCATCAGGGTCAGGTATTTCACACTCAATTCAAGACTCTGCCAGCTTGGCTCATCAAAGGCAAATTGATTCCTTCTCTTCCTAAACAAGTTTTGGATGTTCTTTTGGAAGCTAGGCGTCCTAGTACAAGGAAATCTTATGCTTCTGAATGGAAAAGATTTTGTATTTGGATGCAGGATCGTGGCTCTGATCCTTTTATACCTGATATCTCATCTATTTTACTTTATCTATCAGACTTTTTGATTAAAGGTCTTTCATTTTCTTCCATTAAAATTCATGCTTCTGCTATTTCAGCACATTTCAATTGTGATCCTCCCATTTTTTCCCACCAGTTGGTCAGACAATTTCTGAGAGGAGCTAAGAATTTAAAACCTCCTAGAACTCCTCCTGTCCCTCCTTGGGATCTCAGCTATGTCTTGGAAAAGCTTACTTTGCTTCCTTTTGAGCCTGCTGCCTCTGGACAGTAAGTTCTTATCCTGGGAGACAGCTATCTTGTTGGCCTTGACTTCTGCCAGAAGGGTGTCTGAGTTGCAAGCCCTCATGGCCGTGGAACCATACCTCATTTTCCATCAGGACAGAGTTTCCTTGAGGACCAATCCTACTTTTATGCCTAAGGTTGTTTCTAGAGTGGCTCTAAATCAGACTATTCACCTTCCTACCTTTTTTCCAAAACCCCAAAATAGGGGGGAAAGGATTTTGCATTCATTGGACGTACACAGGCAACTACGTTTTTACCTGGACAAAACTAAAAGTTTCAGAAAATCAGATCAATTGTTGATTTCTTTTGCTTCCAGTTCTCTTGGTAAAGCCATTTCTAAGCAAACTATTTCCAAATGGATTGCTCATGGAATAAGATATTGTTGCTCTCTTTATGGAAAACAGATTCCAGGTACCGTCAGGACTCATTCTACTAGAGCAGCTGCCACTTCAGCAGCCTTTCTCAGAGGAGTTCCTACCAAGGACATTCTGGAGGCTGCCACTTGGAGCTCTGTGCATACTTTTTCCAAGCACTATAACCTCCATTTGTACTCTAAGTCTAGGGCAGGCTTTGCCTCTGCTGTCTTGCAGGGTCTTCTAGCTGCTCCTTCTACCTCATAACCTCCTCCCGTATTCTCAGCTTTGGGATTCTACCCTACAGTTATGACTGCAACAGTGAAACACGAAGAACATAGTACAGTTGTGTATACCTACCATAAATGTAGATGTTCGAGTGTCTTCACTGTTGCAGTCGGTGTTTCCCTCCCTCCAGACCCCTCTTGTTTCTATTTGCTTACTGTGTTTCCTTTTCCACTACCTTTCTGGTGTATTTGTGTTTCCCTTGGGTCACCTTTTGGTTTTATGGGGGCTTCTGACATCAGGGGCAAGAAAGGCTGGAGAAGATGGCGTCGGCTGTCTGCTTTATACCCATGCGCTCTGATGTAAGGGTTCTTGCAGAAACAGCCAACGCCGGACCCAGACACTGACATTCTGGCGACCTCGGGCTGCCTGCCGGCAGGAGTACCCTACAGTTATGACTGCAACAGTGAAGACACTCTAACATCTACATTTATGGTAGGTATACACAACTGTACTTTTTGGAGATTGTAATTGATGTTTTCATGGAGTCCAGCCTTACCCCAGTCTCTCTGCCTCCAGCTCCCAGGAAACCTGACAGGTTCTACAGAGTACCTGAATCTAATTCCTCTTCAAGAATCTTTCTGTGGATCCAGAGACCATTTCCCTAGGGCCAAAAGGCATTAAGGCTACTAATGCCAAAAATCCTACTCCTTTGGATAGGGAACCTAGAGCTTTAGACATGGGGTAAGAAGGTATACACTTCTGCTACTTTGCCAGTTTCATATGTTAAAGTATCAGCAGCAATATTGTTGGATTGCTTAAACAGAAAATTGTTGATTCCTGATGGTGCTGGAGCCTCTATCAGAGGGTGTAAGAGTTTTGGCAGTAATAGCTTTAATGCCCTTGGGTCCCTGTGAAACGGTCTCAGGATCCACAGTAGGGTTTTTAAAAAGGAACTTGAGAGTCAGGGTCCTTGTAATATCTGTTAGGTTTTCTGGGAGCAGGAGGTAAAGAGTTTGGGGCCAAGCTAGATACTGAAAAGGCATCAACAATGTCTAGTGCAGGAAGTATGGCTTAAGGCCTGTGTTGGGGCAGGAGTAAGAAATCCCTAAGCCTCTTTTTAGAATCCGAGGAATCCTGACTTTACCAACGAAAGTGCTCCCCAAGAGTATGCAAGGTTTCACCAAAAAAGAAATCCTCTGCCGGGAAACAGAGGGAAGAGTCCTCAGCATCAGAATCCACGTAGCTAGATAAGGGTAAACTGCAGAGGAAACAGAAAATTCAGAATCTTGGTCAGAAGTATCCTAAGCAAATTCAATCCTAAGTCTCTTAGAGGGGGAAGGCTGGCTTCCCCTGATTAAAGTAATAAGGTCTTCAGCCATTCTTTGTTTTTTAGGCATAGAGGCCTGACCATGCGGTCTGGGCGTCAGTTTTCTAGGCATGGTTCAAGTTTTAGGCCTCGAAGATGCAGTCTGTTTAATACTCAAGTCAGTAGGCCTGAATGCACCCTCAGAAGCCGGTGCCTGCACAGTGGCTCCGGAGCCATGCAAAGTAGAGACATCCGCAGATTCCACAGTTTGAAGCATTTTACGGCATACGGGACTCCAGATTTGTCTCAGGCCTGCGAATCTGTAGTAGTGGATATCAGGGGCTGTGAAAGTGCCTCACTGAGTACTGGCGACTGGCTTAGGAGAAGCTTTTTGACCTTGGTGTCCTGTCTGTCTTTATCTTTGTGTTTTTCGGATTGTCTTTAGTCAGATGGCTTACCGAATACATAACGGGATAATTGAACCGAGCACCATAATATTTAGAGGCAAAAATATGCAGACGACGGATAGGTCATGGTTTATAAGGCACAAAACTGACAGAGGTACGTCATGGTCAGGGCCTAGGTAAGGAATACAGTACGAGTAAAAATCTTTGAGGAATTTGCTTTCCACAAGTAATGCAATTATTTACATTTACTGACATCTGTTTAGAGCAAGAAATTTTCCCCAATGGGGTACTTGGCTTTAAGTTGGAACTTGGTTCTGAAACTCGAAAATGAAAATTTAAGGAGTCTGCTGACCGGCACTTGCGAATTGCTTCTGCTTCGGGCACCGCATGGCTAGAAAGACTGATGTAATTGCGTTGACTGCATGTTTTATACCCCTGATGACCTGACATCACAGAAGAAAGGACAGCAACCGACACAGGACCCAAGACTTTGTTAATCAGGCTGACTTGAGGGCTTCTTGAAGCAGATAACCCAAATGTGATGACTGCAACAGTGAAACGCGAAGAACATCTAGTGTTTTCCCGTACCTTCCAGGCCTTCTCAGTCCAAACCCAGGAGCATCAGACCACCAAGACTTCAGTCTCAAGCTATTCACAGGTCTAAGCAGTAGGGGGCTCCCACTTCCAAAGCAGGGAATAGTAAGCCACCCCCTGTGGAAAAACACCTCAGTGACTTATCCTGAACTCTTCCAAGCCCTGCTCAACTACTTGCTCCCTTAGGAGGAATGCTCGCCTTGCATGCAAAAAACTGGGAACTCATTACCCAGGACAAATGGGTTTTAAACTGTTTCCCTAGGTTACAGATTCCATTTCCACTCGCTCCCAACCCCAAGTGCATGGTCAGATCTCCCCCCAAATCAGTGAGTGGAGACCCTAAAAGAAGTACGCTCTCTCCTCAGTGTCAGGGCTGTTCAACCTGTCCCAGCAGAACAAAGGGGACAAGGTTTTTATATGACTGTTTCTGGTTCCCAGAAAATTAAACTCCTGGTGTCCTATCCTATCCTGAACCTATCTATTCTCAACACCTTTCTTGTGGTTCCAAAATTCAAGATACTAACTCAACAGCTTCTTCCTATGCTAGCCAGGGATGCCTGAGTGGCAACCCTAGACTTAAAAGAGCTTACCTGCACATCCCAATAAGGGAATCCTGCAGACAATACCTACATTTCAGTGCGGGCTCCATGCACCATCAGTTCTCTGCACTTCCCTTTGGCTTATGTACTGCGCCCAGGGTATTCACAAAGTGCCTAGCTCGAGCCATTGCAGTTTGCAGGCAGAGAAGTATTCATATTCACCTATACTGGATGATTGCCTAATTCAGGCAGAACGTCAGGACTTGATATTACAACCCCTGACACTTGTAAAGAGACTTCTATCTTCACTGGTGTCCTCCATCAGTGAGAAGAAATCAAACCTAGTACCCTGCCAACAGATTGTATTTCTGGGAGAAAACTTGAACACAACTTCCCAGATGGCATTCCTCACTCTGGAAAAACAAGTTTGTTTGACAACCTACTTCAACCTACTGACCACAAAAACCCAGCTGTCTGCAAGGAAAATCCTGCAAGCCCTGGGGTTCAAGGCCTCTTGCATTCTGTTAATTCCATATGCAAGACTGCATATGAGGAAACTTCAGTGGTATCTAAAAAGTCCATGGTGTCCGCATTCTCAGGACCTGGAAACAATGATTTCTATTATTCCTTGTCTAAAGGCAGCGTTCCTTTGGTGGGCAGAGGCCTGCTATCACAACAAGGTACTCCCTTTTACTCTTACCCCCTGCCGCCCAAACCCTAACAGACTCCTCAGACTATGCATGGGGGGGCTCACATGGCAGGGCAGTGCATTTGAGGAAAATGGATCCCAAAACAGATGCACCTGCATATCAATCAAAAAGAAATGTTAGCTGTACAGAATGCTCTGACAGCCTTCAAAGACTTTATTCTTCCTGGTCAACTATTGCCGAAGACAGAGAACACCACATTTATGTGGTACATAAGTGTGTTGGGGGGGGCCCATTACTACCCACTCTGCAGACTAGCCATGGTTCTGTGGAACACAGCCTTAAGCTACCAAGTGAACCTGCAAGCTCAGTTCCTGCCAAGCAAACTAAATTCACTGGCAGATGACTTTAGCAGAAATCTCACGGATCCCCACGAATTGAAACTGGAACCCAAAATATTCAAGCTCTTGAACAAATGGGGGGGATGCCAGAGGTAGACCTGTTTACCTTCCCTCAGAACTACCAGTTGAACAAATGCTGCACCTGAACTCCCCACAGTCAATCTTGGAAAGTGGATGCCCTGTTCTTTACCTGGGAAAGGCTCTCAATTTATGCCTTCCCCTTCTACCTCTCCTCTCGAACGTTCTACTAAAGATCAAACAAGCCAAGCCAAGGACAATACTGATTGCCCCAGACTGGCCACACCAGCACTGCTACCCCTTTTTGCGCAGGTGGACAGTGCTGCAACCATGGCACCTGCCTCAGGCACCTTCCCTGCTGTCCCAGCAAACGGGCCATATTCTGCACCCTGTACTGCAAACCCTAAACCTTGCAGCCTGGCTAATTCCCTGAGCTCACCTCTAGCAACCCTCAGTAAGCAGGCATTGGATGTCATTCTTGATTTAAGGAGGCCTAGTACTAGAAAATCCTATTCAGACAAGTGGAAAAGATACTGTTCTTGGAGCCATGCTCAGGGGATGGGCACAACAGTGCCGTTACCTCATATTCTAGATTAACAGTAATGCTCCACAAAGGCCTATCTTTTTCTTCAGTTAAGATTCATGCCTCTGCCCTTTCAGCACATTATAATACTGAGCCACCCCTCTTCTCTCATCCCCTGATAAAAAAATTCCTTAGAGGGACAAAAAATTTAAGACCCCCAGGAGAGCTCCCACTCCAGCCTTAGGACCTTAACGTTTTATTGGAAAAACTCACCCCCCCCCCCTTTGAACCAGCTGCTACAGCAGATTTGAAATTCCTTTCTTGGAAAACAGCCTTACTTCTAGCCATCACTTCAGCAAGAAGAGTCTCTGAACTGCTGGCCCTCATGGCAGTAGAACTCTTATCTTCCATGCTGCCAGGGTTTCCCTCAGGACTAATACATCCTTTATGCCCAAGTTGGTGACTAGTGTGGCTCTAAACCAGTCCATTCATTTGCTTACCTTTTTCCGTAATCGTCAAACTAAGGGGGAAAGATTACTGCATTCTCTGGATGTGCGCAAACAGTTTAGATTCTCTTTGGACAGAACTAAGCCTCAGAAAATCTGACTAGCCGCTAGACAGTTTTGCTGCAGGGGCAGTGGAAGGCCATTTCAAAGCAAACCATTTCCAAATGGATAGTCCATTGCATCCATTTCTGCTACAAGCACCATGGAAAACCTACCCCACACATTCCACCAGGGCTGCATCTACCTCTACAGCATTTCTCAGAGGAGTCCCTACCAGGGACATCTTGGATGATGCTAACTTGAGCTCTGTACAAACTTTCACCAAGCATTACCACCTGCTTATGTTTTCTAAATCCAGAGCTGGATTTGCCACAGCATTCGGGGCCTGATTGCTAGCTTTAATGCTCTTTAACTGCCTCCACCCTTCCTTAGCTTTGGGAATCAACCCAAACGTGATGTGACTACAACAGTGAAACACGAAGAACATAGTACAGTTGTGTACACTTAAAATATAGATGTTAGTGTATTCACTGTTAAGTCCTGGTTACCCTCTCTCCTGCCCCTTGACTTCTCTTGGCTCTACCCTTCCTTCTTGTTTGGCATACATTTTATTGTGCATTTGCTGGGAGTGTTTCATACCATATAATTGCTCCCTATTGTGGGGGCATGTGACATCTGGTGCAAGAAAAACTGATGTAATGGTGTTGACTGCATGTTTTATACCCCTGATGACCTGACGTCACGGAAGAAACAACAGCATCAGAGACAGAAATCTGAAGAGACTGGTATTCAGGCTAGCTTAGGGCTACCTGAATGCAGATAACCCAAATGTGATGACTGCAGCAGTGAATACACTTTAACATCTACATTTATGGTAACTGTACACAACTATACTTTTCTCTGCTGCCAGAATCGAGTTTTTCTATTATAGATAAGTGCCCTGTTGGGGGAACCTTTTGTCATTTTTGCTGCTGTATTGCCTTTCGTTAATGTCATCGAAGAAACGGAAGTGTGATAACGAAAGCCAAGTTCCACACAAGGTTGGTCACTCAGTGTTCATTTTTTTTTGTCTTGGACCGTCCATGACTATGAAAACTGTTCTATCTGCCAGTCCTTTGTCCCCAAGACCCTTCATAGCTGACTTTCGTCCCTCGCAAGATACTGTGGAAACCAGTGCTTGAAAATTCCTGCTAAAAATGCGGTGGAGGGTTCCTCTGGCCTGGTGACTCTGCCTACCATGAAGCAGAAGGCAAAAAGGCCTATGCCTGAAGCTGTGCCTCTTCCTGCTGATGTCTCTCCCAAGGTGCATGATAGCTTGGAGACACGCTATGCTTTGGATCCGGATCCTCTGGCCAAGCCTGTATTACAGGCTACCTTAGAACTGGACGCCAGCATGTCCAGGGAGGCCTCAGACATAAAGTACAGATGTCCAGGGAGAACCAAGGCTCATTCAGTCAGAAACCCTAAGGGAATCATGCAGATCTTGGTGAGTGAAGACGTCTATTCAGATTTACTTGAATTCACGCCTACGTTTGAACTCCTAACTTTACATCGGGTGGACACTCTTGCTAAAACGAAAAAAACAAGCAGATATCACCTCAAGACCCTCAAAAAGAGCAGCAAAATTTTGCCCAAGGATTATTCAAGGCCTTCATAGCCCTAAGGCCTACACCTAGGTTCCATGGTACTCCCCCCAAAAAGTTAGTGATTCATTGGACGACTCCTCACAAATTCCTTCCTCATTAGACTACACTTCCCCTGAGGAGCATTCCATTGTGACTCCTCTGTGGAGGAGAGCTCATTTGGGGAAACCCCTGTAAAAATGAGAGATCACATTTAAATTGCAACTCTCAAATGTTAGTGATATAAAAGAGGTACTGTGACGTTTCCTCCAGGTGGAAACCTCTAGCCCTTCATCTGTCCCTCCTTTTATCCCTGCTTTCTTGGATGCCTTTGCTTCTACATCCCTACAGCCCCTAAGAAGCCGGAGATATTAAGTCCCTCAAGGTTGCAACTTCCTATTTAAGGCTTCTGTGGCGGACCCCTCGGTCATCTCAGCAGCCTCTGACAAGGCTTAGAGTTCCCTTCCTTCCATTTTTTTTCCTGCCTTCTAACAAATACAGTAAGCAACTAGAGAGGTTGTGGAGGAAAATTTACAATTTGGCTACTCCAGCCTTCAGGGCTTTCAATTAACTGTTATGACCAAGTACTCCCTGGAACTTGTCAGTTATCAAAATTAGTGTCTGACATGCCAGATTCAGAAAGCAAAGCCTTGGCCTGTTCCCTAATTGCTCCATCCTCCCAGGTGGTCCAGCACTCCATTAAATGCAACTGTGATGCTGTTGAGGCTACCTCTAAGGCTGCAGCTTCTGCCTCAGTGCTATGAAGGTTTGCTTAGTTGAGGCTTCATCCCCTCCCTCAAGACATCAAGGTGAAGTTCATGGATGCTCCCCTTGACAGTTTTGCCTTATTTGGCAAGGCTTCAGCTGATCTCTTCAAATCACTCCAGGAAAGTGCAAGGAGTTAAAAGAACTCAAACATATCCTGGTCTCTCCATTTCCAAAATTTCACAGGAACTACTGTTCAAAACAGGTCTTCGTCCACAGGCAGACCTGGCCGTCTCAATCCAAGCCCTCTGAGGGCAGCAAGGAACTTAACTTTTCCGATCCCTCCTCTTCCCACACTACTGAGCAGTTTTTTCCTGATGGTGCAGGTTTTTCCCCGACTGCTCAGGAGTCCCTTGCACTACCCCCTCTCCCCTATGCTTGTCCTTATCCCTTCCACCGTGGGAATCCATCACACAAGATGACTGGATCTTGTACATCATAAAGCAAGGATATTTTATGGCATGGCACTCTGCCTCCCTTCAGGGATATCCACAACCACGTGCAGAAAGGATACCCCTCTTCCCCCAAGTATTGGCATACCTGCTACAACAGGGAACCATGCAATCAGTGCCCACACACCAAAATGGAACACTCGCACCTGTTCCTGTTTCTGAGAAAGGAAGGACCCATCTTAGACCTTTCCTTCTTCAACACCTTCTTAAATGTGCCCTCCTTCAAAATTCTCACCCTTCAGACCCTGTTTCCTCTGATCCTCCCACAGGCCTTTCTGGCATCCATAGACATCAGACACCTATCTACATATTCCCATTCATCTCAAGTTCAAGAAATTTTTGTTTCTCTGTGGGATCCTGGCACTTTCAGGTCTCAGCCTTGCCTTTTGCTCTTTCTAGAGCCCCAAGAGTTTTTACAAAATGTTTAGCACCAGTAGTAGCACTCTGCAGACTCTACGGCATTCATATCTTCCATTAACTGGACATGTTCCAGGCAAACACCCCAGAGGAACTGCTGAGGAACTCCTCTTAGCCATTGTCGTCCTACAGCATCTCGGATGCACAATAAATTTCAAAAAATCTATCCTCACCTCATCCCAAGATCATGTCTTTCTGGAGTGCAGATTCCAGATGGACAAAATGATAGTGTCCCTTCCACCTCAAAATGCTCTGGAGCTCTGTTAGTCCTTTTCAGAGATTCTTCCCCTGTATCATTTGTCAGCAAGGCAGTTTCTCCGAATCCTTGGACTAATGGCTTCTACCATTCCTATGCTGCCTCTGGCAAGACTCCATATGAGGTTTCAGTGGTTCCTGAAGTTGGTGGGTACATAACATACCCACCCTCTGGAATTTCAAATCCTGCTTCTACGTTGCTTAAAGGGAGCTCCTATAGTTGATACAGCAAATGTCTATCAACCCAGGACTCCTCATCCACCCACTTCCCTCAACTCAAAACCTGTACGTAGATGCTTTGGATCCAGGCTGCGATGGGCCCACATACTGTTCATGGCCAATGGTCTCCCTGTCAGGAAAAGTAAATATAAGAGATGAAGGCATTGATCTTAGCCATTCAGTCCTTTCAGTACTTCCTCAACCCAGGACAGCTGAGGATCTACACAGACAACATGACTGTTCTGTGGTATGTAGACAAACAGGAGGGACAAAATCCTACCTCCTGTTCAGATTAGCTGTACAGTTTTGAGAACTAGCTCTCCAGCTTCAGGCAGGTGGTCTACATCCCTTCCATTTAGAACAACCTGGCAGTTACGCTGAGCAGATCCATAACACAGACCCACAAATGTAAGCTTTACATTGATGTGTTCCTGGACATCGTCCACCAGTGGGGTATTCCTCAGACTTCTTTGCTTCACCTCTGAACGGATAAATTCCAAGGTTTTGTGCCAGAGAACCTCATCCTCTGGCATGGAAAGTGGATGCCCTATCAGTATCCAGGAAGGGGAAGTTTCTGTATGCATTTCCTCCCTTGCTGCTCATTCCAAAAGTCCTGCTGAAGATTTAGCTGGACAAAAGTCATGCTGGTGACTCCCTGTTGGCCAAGGCAGCATTGGTTCCCCCTTCCCCTGCACCTAGCTAAAGACAGTCATCACAAGTTACCTCAGAGAGTGGAACTACTCACGTAACGCAAGGGCTGCCTCATTCAACCACACTTGGGAACTCTAACTTTGTGGGTGATAAAGCCCCGATACCTTTTAGACACCTATTCTGTGAGGATGTGCTTCAAGTCCTGCAGGAGATCATGAAACTCAGTACAAGGAAATCTTGCTTGTCCAAATGAAAACTATTTTCTGTTTGGTGTCTCTTGAAACCTGGACAGACTACTTGCCTACACAAGGTGCAGGGTTTGATTCTCGCATGGGGTAATTGGCTAGGCTTAATCAGTGGATGTTCGTGTTACACTGCTGCAGTCATTACACTTGGGTTATCCTGCGCGTCAAGCGTTCCCGCAGTCGGCTTGAGTTCCAAAGTCTTGGTCCGGCGTCTGTTGATGTCACTTCTTCCCTGATGTCAGTGCACCAGAGATATATAAGATGCACCTGACACCATTTTCTTCAGTCTTTCTTGCTGCGCGGTGCCCGAAGCAGAAGCAGTTCGCAAGTGCCGGTCGGCCGACTCCTGAGATTTTTTAAGTCGAATTTCAGATCCGAAGTCTTTAATAAGGCTAATTACCCCATTGGGGAAACTTTTTTCTTGCCTCAGACTGATGTCCGAAAAAGTTAATTGTATTTCTTATGAGAAGCAAATACCTCATAAGGACTTCCACTCTTACTGTATTCCATGCTTAGGCCCTGATCACGATGTCACTAGTCAGTTTTGTGCTAGATTTAACAAACGCACTGTAAAAAGATGTTTTGATTTTGCTTTGCACTACTTTGGCCGAAGGTTCAATTATACGATGCCGTCCAAAGACCAGGATAAAGACAGGCATCCAAGATCCAAAACCGACTACGAAACCTCTTCTAGGCCAGTCGCCGGTTCTCAGTGAGGTGCTTTCGCAGCCCCTGACACCAGCTACCTCAAAGCCACAGGCCGCTTTTGACTCCCACGTGGAGACAGCTAGGCCTCTGGAAACTCAAGGTATTGGGCCTAGCGGAAACTAATCCCTCAGATGGGTCCGGAGCCGCTGAGCAGGCATCGGCTTCTGAGGGTGTTTTCAGACCTTCACAACTTACCATCAAGACAACAGCCAAGACAAAGGTACCATTAAAGACAAAGAAACAATACAGCTTTCTTCTGGACAGTCCTCCATGCCTAAGAAACAGATGCTCAAAATGGCCGAAGACCTCATTACTCTTATCAGGGGTTCCCATCCCCCTCCTGAGAAAAGGCCTAGGCAGGATACAGACAGACTCCTCTAATCAGGTTTCCATTTCCTTTGATTCCCCTTCAGACCAGGGATACTCTCTACCCCTCTCTGAGGTCTCTGATGCTGAAGAATCTATCCCTTCAGCTTCTCTTGAGGATTATTCTTTTGGGGAAACTTTACATACCATGAGGGAGCATGTCCATTGGGAAAGTCAGGATTACTCAGAATCCAAGAAAAGGCTCGGGGATTTCCTGTTATTGCCTCAGCACAGGCCCCTGGCTGTTCCGCCTGTGCTAGATATTGTGGATGATGTGTTCTCTGAATCCAGTTTATCTCCTGACTCTGCCCCCTGCTCCAGCCAAGCCAGATAGGTATTAGAGTCCCTGACTCTCACAAGTTTCTTTACAAAAACCCTTCTGCTGATCCAGAAACTATTTACCAGGGTTCAACAGGGATTTAGGCTTCCATTGCAAAAAATCCAGTACCCTCCGACAGAGATTCCAGAGCTTTGGATAGATGGGGGAAGAAAGTATACACTTCTGCAACTTTAGCAATAAGAGCTTTAAATTGCCAGTTTCACATGCTTAAGTACCAACCATATTTAATGGCACAGTTAAAACAGAAAATGCTTGCAAGCTCAGAAGCTCCTGATTGTAAAGAAATGCAGGATTTATTGCATGCAGTTGAACAGGTGGGAAAACATACTCTGCCATGTGGTTTTGATTCTTTAGAGGCCTGTTGTAGAGCTGCAGTTACAGGTTCTGTGATTCAAAGAAATGCTTGGATAAAAGAACAAAGTTTACCTGATCATGTTATGGCTAAATTATTGGATACTCCTTTACAGCATGATACTTTGTTTGGTGTTAAGGCAGAAGAGGTGTTAAAGAAAATGGAGGACAAAGCTAATCTATGCAAACAGTGAAGCATTTCTTACAGGTACAGCCACCTCGGTGTAGCAGAAATTGGCCAACAAAAAATTGGTCCTTTCCAGTGTCAGACAGGCCACAGAGAGGCAGATACAGACGCCCAAGGGGCAGATCTCTACCCCAAGACTCAGACAGCGACAGTGGGACACCTCAACCCCAAAGGTGGTGAGGACAAGTCTCAACCTTACAGGAAACGGTCACAATGACTTTCCCCTTCATACACCAAGCACGTCCCTTTTGGAAGTTCCCTTAGGGGGAATACTAGCACTTTTTTCTCAAAACTGGCAAATCACCCAAGACGAATGGGTCCTGAATATTGTGTCTCAAGATTACAGATTCCACTTTCATACTTTACCTAGGTTAAAAGGAATGCCAGACCTGCCACAAAATCAATGGGCAGAGGCACAAAAACAAATTTCAGCCCTCATGGACATGAGAGGTATTCAAAAAGTACCACAACAGGAAGAAGGACAAGGATTTTACTCAAGACTCTTGCTGGTCCCCAGAAAGGACAAGGCCTGGAGGCCCATACAATTCTGAATACTTACCTGGATATTCCAAAATTCAAAATATTGACATTACAGCAGCTACTACCCATGCTGGGCAAGAAGGCTTGGCTTGTTACTCTGGACCTCAGAGGCATACTTGCATGTCCCTATCAGACACAATTGCAGAAGATACCTCAGATTCAAAGCTGGTACGATGCTCTACCAATTCTCTGCACTGCCCTTTCGCTTATCTACTGCTCCCAGGGTCTTCCCAAAGTGCTTGGCAACACTAATTGCATTTTGCAGACAAAAAGGAATTCAAATATATCCATACCCGGACGACTGCCTCATTCAAGCAGAGACTAAGGACATTCTTCTACAGCATCTGACGTTTGTAAAAAGGTTGCTAATTTCTCTAAGGTACACAGTAAACGAAAAGAAGTCAAAACTAGTGCCCTCGCAACAGATTATATTCCTGGGTGCCAGCTTAAATACAACGGCCCAGATGGCTTAACTCACGCCAGACAAACAAGTTCAACTAACTCAATATTTTCAATTACTGGCAAGAAAATCCCATCTCCCTGCAAGAAAAATTCTACAGGCCCTGGGATTCATGGCATCCTGCATACTACTAATACCATATGCCAGACTGCATATGGGGAAATTACAGTGGTACCTGAAAAGCGTTTGGACTCAACACTCACAGTTTAGAAGCAGTAATACCAATGATTCCCTGCCTACAACAGGAGTTTCGATGGTGGGCACAGGTATGTCACCTAAACAAGGGTCAGCCTTTTACTCAACCCACAGCCAGGCAAACTAACAGATGCTTCGGGTTACGCCTGGGGAGCACACATGGCAGGAAAAATGCATTCAGGGCAAGTGGACCACCAACCAGATGCATCTTCACATCAATCAAAAAGAGATGTTGGCTGTTCAAAATGCCCTAACAGCTTTCAAAGACCTTCTACATCCAGGACAATTGCTAGTAAAGACAGCTAACACCACAGTTATGTACATAAACAAGCAAGGGGGCACTCATTCTTATCCCCTATGCAGGCAAGCCATGACCTTGTGAAACACAGCTGTAACCTATCAAGTTCACCTGCAAGCACAATTCCTGCCAGGAAAGAAAATTCTCTGGCAGACTATCTAAGCAGAAATGTCATGGACCCTCACAAATGGAAATTGAATCCACAAATCTTCAGTATGGTAATGCAAAACCGGGGATGCCCAGACATAGATCTTTTTGCCTCCCTACTGAATTGCCAACTACAAAAATTCTGCACATGGACTTATCACAGCAAAACAGTCTGATCCTGCACAGTCAGCTCAAAACCCTAAACCTGGCTGCATGGCAGATACATTAGTCAAACAGGCAACACCTCTCTCTAAAGCTGTTATGGATGTCATTTTGGAGGCCTGGAGGCCTAGCACCGGAAAAGCTTACTCGGAGAAATGGAAGAGATTCTGCGCGTGGAAACAGGCTCAAAACCTTGACCCTCTTGTTTCAAACATTCCTCAGATTTTACAATACTTAACTAAGATGTTGGACAGAGGCCTGTCCTTATCAGTTAAGATCCACGCCTCTGCCATTTCAGCACATTACAACATGGATCCTCCTTTATTCTCGCATTCCTTGCTAAAGCAGTACCTCAGACGGGCTAAAAACATAAGACCGCCCCAGTGACCACCAACTTGGGACTTCAACTTCGTTTTGGAAAAACTGACCTTGCCACCTTTTGAGCCAGCCAGTACAGCTGATCTAAAATTTTTATCATAGAAAACGGCTCCGCTCCTGGCAGTAACTTCAGCACGAAGAGTCTCAGAGCTACAGCATTAATGGCAGTGGAACCTTTCATAATTTTTCATCAGGACGGGGTATCTTTAAGGACAAACCCTACCTTTATGCGAAAGGTGGTATCTAGTGTGGCTCTTAACCAAACCATCCATTTGCCAACTTTTTTTATCCAAATCCCCAGAATAAAGGGGAGAAGCTTCTGCATTTTTGGACATACACAGGCAACTACGCTTCTACTTGGACAAAACAAAGGCTTTCAGGAAAACTGAGCAACTGTTTGTAGCATATGCTGCAGGATCACAGGGCAAGGCTATCTCAAAGCAGACTATATCCAAATGGATAAGACACTATTCAGTACTGCTACACACACCACTGAAAATCAGTCCCAAATAACATTAGGCCACATTCCACCAGGGCAACAGCCACTTCAACAGCCTTTCTCCGAGGAGTACCTACCAAGGAAATTTTGGAGGCTGCAACTTGGAGTTCAGTGCACACCTTTACCAAGCATTACCACCTGCCTCTACTCTAAATCCAGAGCAGGCTTTACCACTGCAGTTCTGCAGGGCCTCATAGCCAAGCCTAATTCTCTATGGACCAGCCACCCTACCTTAGCTTTGGGATTCTACCCAAGTGTAATGACTGCAGCAGTGTAACACGATGTTCTACCTACCATAAATGTAGATGTTCGAGTGTTCACACTGCTGCAGTCCAGGTTACCCTCCCTCCATCCCCTCTGAACTAGCTGGACTTATCTATAACTTTCTATCCTATACAACCTTTGTGGTGTATTTGCTGGTAACTGAAGCTATTTTCTTTATTTTATATGTATATTCTGATTAGCAATATGTATTGCCTTCCTACTTGGGGACACCTGACATCTGGGGCAAGAAAAACTGAAGAAAATGGCTTCAGGTGCATCTTGTATACCCCTGGCGCACTGACGGCAGGGAAGAAGAGACAGCAACCAACGCCGGACCCAGACTTTGGAACTCTGGCAGACTGTGGGACCGCCTGATGGGCAGGATAACCCAAGTGTAATGACTGCAGCAGTGTGAAAACTTGAACATCTACATTTATGGTAGGTACAAAACTGTACTATCTCTTCCTGGTTCTTTCATAATTGTTTGGGTTGCTCAATTCTGGCTTCGCTAATTCTTCAGTAGAAGTGCATCTGTCTACCATTTTTGCATATCTGCCTGTTTCACCACCTCCAGCTTCTAGATTTGAAGCCAAATTGTTCTTTAAAGGCATCCTCCACTTTAGACCTCCCTGGAGGCCTGTGGTCCCGCCCTGGGATCTTAACTTTGTGCTAGAGAAACTGACCCTCGCACCCTTTGCTCTAGCTTCCCTCTAGCTTTTTAAAACACTGCACGTGTAAAACTGTCCAGCTGCTAGCAATAACATCTGTAAGAAGGGTCTCCGAGCTCCAGGCCAGGATGCCTTTTCCCCCTTCTTGATTTTCCACAAAGGCAGGATTTCCCTTTGCACCAACCCCACCTTTATGCCCAAATTAGTTGTCTTTAAACCAGGCTATCCATTTACCAACCTTTTTTCCTTCTTTCCGACACAGTAGTGAGAAGGTCTTACACACACTTGATGTGCATGGACAACTCAGATTTTGCCTTCACAAAACAAGACCTATTAAGATGTCTGACCAGCTGTTACTTTTTCCACTTCAGGGCTGTGGGTTTGCCTGTGTCCAAACGGATCATTTCTGACTGCATTTCCAAATGCATTACATTTTGCTCTGCCTACCATGGAAAAACAAGCCCCTGCTCAATTAAAACTCTGTACCAGAGCAGTGGCCTCATTTGGTGCCTTTCTCAAAGGACTAGACACCAACTCTATCCTAGAAGCAGCTACCCAGACTTCTGTCCAAACTTTTACCTCACATTACAAGCTGGATTCCATTTACAGATATAGGGCTTTGTTTGCCAGGGCCATACTTCATGGCTTCCTGGAAAATTCTTCGGCTCCCTCTACCTCCCTCTCTTTGCATGATCTTTGGTATTTTCCCTCATGTAAAGTGTACTGCAACAGATTAATAGAAGGATGTAGAAAAGTTGTGTATGAACTTACCAAAACAGTAGTTATCCTCTTCTCTGTTGCAGTAGTCTGTGCCACCCTCTTTCCCCACTTTCGGTTCTTGGATGTACTGAGAATCTGTTCCTTGGACACGCTCTCCACCTGGGTCTTCAGTTCTGAGGATGGTTTGCGTATACATCACTTTTATGGCCTATGACTGATAGCTGCCTGCATGAGGTGTACCACACACCTTACCGTAGTAAGAGACTTTGGTAAACTGGCTGATGTCTGGTCGTCTATGCAGGCAACTCCATGTAAAGATTACTACAACAGAAAAGAGAAGGACCTCTATCATTGCAGTAAGTTCTTGCGCAATTCTTCTTTCCTTTCCAGTTTGATTTATAACCTTTGGCTTATGTTACATATATGAGGTTTAAGTATGTACAGTAGATCTGTACACACCCCTGTTGAGCAAAGTTTTTGTGATATAAAAGAGACCACAAATAATTTCAAAACTTTTCCCACCTTTGTGACCTATAACTTATACAATTCAATTGAAAAATCTGTTTGGGGAAAAAGATAAAAACGAAAAAATGTATAATAAGCTGGTTTTCATAAGTGTGCACACCCTTAAACTAATACTTTGTTGAAACACCTTTTGATTTAATTATAGCATTCAGTCTTCTTGGGTAGGAGTCTGTCAGCATAGCACATCTTGACTTGGCAATGTTTGCCCACTCTTCCTTGCAAAAGCATTCCAAATCTGTCAGATTGCGAGGGCATCTCTTGTGCACAGCCCTCTTCAGGTCACCCCACAGATTTTCTGCTGGATTTAGGTTTGGGCTCTGGCTGGGCCATTCCAATACTTTAACGTGTGAAGTTGTTCAGTCTCGCCTTCATTCTTACTGATGTTTGGCGCCAGTCCTCGACTCTGAGTCGGCCAAATTGCAAAGCTTGAGGTCTCAACAGCGTGCGGCCGAAACCCTATCCAACAATGCACCTCTAACTTCCCCAAGATCTAGTTTGCTGCTGCAACAGATCATGCGTTTCTCTACAGATCAGGCTGTTTTGAGAGAGGTTTCTTCTTTTTTCTAGGGCAGTTTCTAAAAATTCCTGTTGGTTAGATTTTGAAGAGTTAGCAAGGATAGGCTTTCCTTTTTCGGTTTTCCTTATATTTTAGTAATGTAAGAACTTGTGTTCTCGTTTTTGGGCATTTGGCCCTGTTGGTTTCCATAGCTCATAGCCGGTTAGGCTTAATTTACTCCATCCCTTAAGACGATTTAGACTTTTGTCACTTTCACTGTAGCTGGTTAGGCTTATAGCAGAGTTAGGTAGGCTCTTTTCAGTTGTTTCCTTGTAGCCGGTTAGGCTTATTTATTTTTTCTTGCAGCTACAGCCGAGTTAGGCTTTACTTGTATTTGTAGCCGGTTAGGCTTATTTTGTTTCTTGCTGCTAACCTTTAATAATTGTTTAGTGTTCTATTAAATTGCTGTTCGGATTGGACTGTTATCTGCAATGTCTGAAAAGGCCAAGTCAGGGTTTAAGAAGTGCCCTAAATGTAATCAAAAGATGTCTATTACAGATGGCCACACCACCTGTCTACTGTTTGGGAGATGTTCATCTCCAAGAGGTTTGTTCCATTTGCCATGGATTCAGTGCTATGGTTTTGGCAGAAAGGAAAAGGAAGTTGGTTGAGCGTGGCTTGATTTAAGTCTGCATTCCAGTCATACTTGGATACTGCTCCAGGAAAACCAAAACCTTCATCTTCGGCTTTTGCGAGTTCGAATCCGAAGGGCTCTTCGGTTTCGACTGCTTCCAAGAAGGTTCCTGTATTGACTCCGATCATCAAAACCGACTGTACAGGTAGTTGGTAGGAGCCAGTCCTCAGTCTGCGAACCGGTGTCTCCTACCTTGAGATCTGTGATTCTGGGTTCACCGGCTCCTTCTGTAGTTTCCTCTCAGGCTTCCAGACTTTCAGATTCGGATGTCGATTGTGTGGTACGGAGACTTACAAAATCCAGCGCTAGCTAAAATTCTGTCTGCTTCTACTCAGGCAGCTTCAGAACTGACTAAGACCACTCCTATAATTTCTCCTCCTCCCACTCGAATTGAGACATCTTAGCTGGAAGAGGCTATTCAGTCGTTTGTGGAACCGACTGTTTCAACTCTCACTTTGAACCTGTTTGCACCGACAACCCTGAAGTCCTTTGCTCTAGCGGAAGAATCTGGGAGCCGACCCTTTCCAGTCTGTTCCGGGGAGGGGAGTCGAACCGATGTCTGTTCCGACTCTTCCCCTTGGAGCCTTGGCAGGGATGAGTATGGCTTCCCCCTTTGGCTTGGAGCCGGCGGTTTTGGTGCGGGAAGAGTCTTCGGTGTCTTCGGACCCGGGTGCTTCCTTGCATTGGAGCCATGGTGCCTTCGATGCCATGAGGAGGGTTTTGTCCCCCCGAACAGCCACAACCTCTGAAATGGCCACCTCCTTTCTGAAAGTATCAGAATCTTCAGTCACCGCAGACCCACCATAAGCATAGGGACCCAGAGCCTCAGGAAGCCCTATTGGGGGAACCCTGCTCTTCCGAGACCACCTCAGAAGTTCCCACTGAGGAGGTCCCTCAAAAGAGGTTATGTAAGAGGAGACAGATTCCCCTCAGGAATCAACACATCTGACACTGATTTGGAGGAATCTGAATGGTCTTCAAAGTACCCCTCTGGGGATATGTCCTTTGCGGATATCCTAGAGATCCGTAAGCAGAGGGGTGACTGGCAGTCCCTTAACCCTACCGAGAATTAATTGGTCCTCCCGAAGGCTTTTGCAACTCGACCTTCCACCTCTTGGGTTTCTCTGCCCTTCGATGAGTTGATGGATCTTTTGTCTCTAAGTGCGTGAGTCACCAGATTATATGGAGCCTGTTCCTAGGAGGCCCAACAAATACATTACAGCTTCTCATGACAAATCCTTATCCAAACCTGTATCTGTTGATGCCATGGTGGTTGCGGCAGCCACGAAGAAAGCTATGTCTGAGACCTCTACGTCTGTCCATTCTCCTAATAGGCAATCTAGGATCATGGACAGATACACAAGCGCATGTTCAATTCTACGACCTTTGCTCTTTGGTCCTTGAATTATGTAACCCATTTCACAAGGCTTCGGAGAGATCATCTGATAGAGCTAGAGCTAGGAGATGCTCTCCAGGGTGCATTAGCAGATTCAGTGGCGGATAAAGTGACGTCTCAGCTTGCTGCCCTCAATTCTATTATCTCTTCCATGCGCCTCTTATCTTACACTGCTGATGGGACGAGTAGGGCAGCGAGTACAGGAAATGCTCTGTGGAGACATTCCTGAATGTGCTTATGTTCATTTGCAGAACCTTTCAAGTCATTTTTGAATGCCCCATTTGAAGTTGGTTCTTTGTTTGGCCCAAAAGTTAGAGATCCTCACCAGATGTGAGCAAGACATAAAAGATGATCTGCCGTAGGAGTCTGTTTTTCCACCCCTACTTAGACCTTACCCTAAAGGCAACGGGGAGGGGAAATGTGGTTCCGTAAAGCCCAAGGAGCCTTTCCGAACTCACTAGGTGAAGCCTTCGCCAGGGGCAGAGGAGTGGGCAGTGCTGGAAGACAACACCCACACAGCAGAGGGGGTCTGCAGAACCATGGCGACAGGGTTCAGTTCCTTGGGATGCCCTATCAGTGCTCCTGAAAGGAGGCTCAACTGTCCTGCTCTTTAGGCAGTCGGGGGACGTTTGTTTGTACCTAGGTGCCTGGGTAAAAATTTCAGAAGACCGATGGGTACAAAACGTCATATACAGAGGCTTTTTCATCCCCAACCCAGACGTGCAAAAGGAATCCCGGACGTTCCACCCAGTCTACTTGATGTGGCAACAGTAGAAGTTCAAAAACAATTAGAAAAAGTCATCCAGCCATTCCCAGCAGACCAGCAAGGATCCGGAACTTACTCAAGATTCTTTTTGGTGCCAAAGAAAACAGGTGACTGGAGACCAGTTTTGGACCTCAGCAGACTAAACAAATATGTAGTAAAGACAAAGTTCTGGATGGTCACTCTTCAGTCCATACTCTCCTTCCTAGGGAAGGACAATTAGATGTGCTCAATAGATCTTCAGGATTCGTACTACCATATCAAAATGGCCAGGCCATCCAGGGAATATCTGCTCTTCAGGCTGGGAGCCAGTCACTTCCAGTTTTGGGCCCTGCCCTTCGGTGTCATTACAGCCCCCAGAGTGTTCAAATGTATGGCAGTGGTCATGGCTTACTTGAGACATCTAGGAATCGGGGTATTTCTGTATTTGGATGTCTGGCTCCTCATCGCACCCACCAGGTATCAGCCTATTCGGGCAAGGGGCACTGCTTTAGATCTATGTTCCCAACTGGGCATTACGATAAATTCAGAAAGTCTGCTTTGCTGTCGCAGCATAGTGTTTAAAGGAGCAGACTTAGACAGTCAACATGTCTTTAAAGCTTCCTTCAGAAAGAGTGCTTACCTTTTGACAACAGATTGCTGATCTCCTGTCAAAACACACAGCACCAGCATCACAGATTCTCAAGTTGCTGGGCACCATGGCAGCAGCTATCATTGCAATACCCCTGCCAAGTTCTCACATGAGCATTCTCCAGTGGCTGCTATTCACACAGTGGACATTTCAGGACTTACCAATGAATCACCCAGTTCTGATAACCAACTCTTGCAAGGACTATCTTCGGTGGTGGCTCATGTCCGAGTCAATGACCATGGGATGTCTCTTTGTCCTTCGGTTCCAGTTGCAACGGTGACCACGGATGTCTCCCTGATTAGGTGGGGGGTGGGGGTGGCATTACCAGACGAACAGCCCAAGGTACATGGCAGGTTCACGAGGCTCTTTTGCGCATCAGTGTCCTAGAGATGAGAGCAGTTCTCTTAGCGTTGCAGTCCTTTCAAGACTCTCTTCCTCTGTGCACGAATGCAGTCCAGTCAGACAAAATGTCCGTAGTCTGGTATATAAACTGGGCTGAAGCAGATCTTATCCCCTATGTCGAGAGGCTCTGAGTGTGGAAATGGGGGTAGAGTCCACCCAGCGCTTTGATAGTAACTCGCATCCCAGGGAAATCCAGTGGGATAGCGGAAAACTCAGCATGGCAATTTTTTTGCCTCGCGTGTGGTCTCTCAAGAACGAAGTCAAGAAAAAATCACTTTCCGCAGATGGGGCCAGCCTTGCTGCGACCTTTGCGACTCCCACAAACACCAAATGCAGCAACTACTTTGCCCTAATCCCTCAACAGGGACAGTCCCCGAGGGACGCGCTCGTACACGATTGGCCTCCGGGACTCCTTTATGCCTTCCCTCCTTTCCCCCCTTATTACCAAAATTTTGCAGAAAGCCAGTTTTCTGGGCAGGAAACTTATCTTAATAGCGCCATATTGGCCTCGTCAAATCTGGTTCTTTCTGAAGCCTCACCTGGTAGAAGAGCCTTAGATCCTGGACCCAGTGCTGGATCTTTTGATCCATTCTTCAGGAGCTCTTCACCCTTCACTTCAGTCAATCAAACTGACAGCTTGGCTTCTCCAATTCCCAGAATAGCCAGGTTCAAAAATTCTTCAGAAGCTCAACATATTCTTTTGTCCTCACATAAGTCTTCAACCAGGAAACTATATCTCAGTAAGTGGAAAAGGTTTTCCATCTGGGCTCAGCAGAATTACATTGACCTTTTTCTAGCTTCCATATTGGTTACCTTAGTTTCTGACCAAACTGTTCAACGAAGAAGCTGCAGCAGCAACCTTTCAGGTACAACTGGCTGCTATATCTAATTTCCATATAGGTGAATCTGGAAACAGTATGTCCAACAAGTTGGCAAAGGCCTTTTTGAAGGGTACAATGCACTTAAAACTACCAATCAGATCTCCTTCCGCTCCATGGAATTTGAATTTAGTCCTATCCAAGATTGTTCTCCCGCCCTTTGAACCTGCTGCTTTTTGTGAGCTGAAATATCTTTCTTGGAAGACCATTTTCTGGGTGGCCATTACATCAGCACGCAGAATTTCGGAGTTGCAAGCCCTTTCAGTAATGAAGCCATACATGATATTACACAGGTTTCTCTCAGGACGAACCCATAGTTAACAAAAATTGTTCTGAATTCACCTTTAATCAGACAATTGAATTACCTGTTTTCTTTCCTAATCACTCTAATCAGTTAGAGTATATGCTTCACAAACTTGACGTCTATAGACAGCTTCGTTTCCATTTGGACAGGACAAAAGACGATAAAAGAGCTGATCAGTTGTTTCTCAGATTCCAAAAAAAGGTGCACCAGTATATAAATCTACCTTATCTAAATGGCTTTCTGATTGCATATCCTTTATATACCATGAGGCAGACATTTCTTTACATGACGGTCATGGCTCATTCAGCTAGAGATGTTTTGACTTCCATAGCCTTCTTGGCCAGACTACCCATTGATTTTATTTGTACAGCTGCCACATGGTGAAAGCACAACTTCAAATCTCACTACAAGGTAGACGAGGCCTCTAGGGACAGGGCTTCATTTGGGTCTGCTGTCCTTAGTCCGGTACTCACGTGAGCCGCCCTAGTTTGTGGTGCTGGAGATGCTACCCATCAGTAAGAATGAAGGCGAGATTGAACAACTTCACATAAAGAAGTTATGTACTTACCATAAAGTTCCCTGTGAGTTGTTCTGGCCATCATTCGTACCCCCCCCCACCTACCCCTATCCATTGTCTGAAAGTTAGAGAGGCTCTACATTGGTTTTGGCTGTTTTGTGTTTCACTGTTGCACTCATCACATTTGGAAAATCTGCTTGCTGTAGCCCTCAGTCGGCCTGATTGTCTTGGGTCCTGTGTCGCTTGCTGTCGTGTCTTCCGTGATGTTAAGTAGTCGGGTATAAAGCATGCAGCCGATGCCATTACATCAGTCTTTCTTGCCGTGTGGTGTCCGAAGCAGAAGCAGCTCAAGTGCCGGTCGGCCGACTCCTGAAATTTTCATTTTAGAGTTTCAGAAACAAAGTCTTCAAATAAAGCTAAGTACCCCGTTGGGGAAACTTTTTCTTGCTCCTTACCGATGTCAGTAAAAGTTAATTGCATTACTTGTGGAAAGCAAATACCTCTCAAAGATTTTTATTCGTACTGTATTCCTTGCCTAGGCCCTTACCACAAGGTGCCTTGCTGTTGGTTTTGTGCTTTATTTAAACAGAGCACTCTGTCGTCTGTATATTTTCGCTTCTAAATATTTCAGATGTTCATCATAGTTCACTGCTGCAGTCATTACACTTGGGTTATCCTGCTGTCAGCCGGTTCCCCAGTCGGCCTGAGTTCCAAAGTCTTGGTCCGGCGTCGGTTGCTGTTGCCTCCTCCCTGACAGTGCGGCAGGGGTATACAAGATGCAGCAGACGCCATTTTCTTCAGTCTTTCTTGCCGCGCGAAGCAAAAGCAGTTCGCAAGTGCCGGTCGACCGACTTTTGAGATTTTCATTCCGAATCCAGAACCGAAGTCTTCCACAAAGCTAAGTACCCCAATGGGGAAACTTTTTCTTGCCTCAGACCGATGTCGGTAAATAACTGTATTTCTTGTGGGAAGCAAATACCTCCTAAGGATTTCCATTCCTATTGTATCCCATGCCTAGGCCCAGACCACGACATCACTTGTTGTCGGTTTTGTGCTAGGTTTAACAAGCGGCACTATTAAACGTCGGTTTGATTTTGCCCGACATTATTTTGGCAGAAAATTTAATTACACCATGCCGTCGGAACTTCCAGCGACAGGAATACATAAAAAGCGCAAAGACAAGGACAGGCATCTGAGGCCCAAACCTGATGACGATGCCTCTTCTAGGCCGGTCGCCAGTTCTCCGGTTTTCAGCGTGGCGCCTTTGCAGCCCCTGATGACTGCTTCTACAGAACCACAAGCTGCCTCTGACTCCCACGTGGAGATGGATGGGCCTTCGGACGCACAAGTTTTTCAGCCTACCGAGGCTAACCCTTCAGAGGGATCCGGAGTATCTGAGCAACCCGAAGCTTCAGAGGGTGTTTTCAGACCTACTCAGTTAACCGTTAAACCCCTTGCCAAGACTAAACCTACTTTAAAAACAAAGAAACAAATACAGCATTCTCCAGGACAGGCCTCCATGCCTAAGAAACAAATGCTCAAAATGGCCGAAGGTCTAATCACTCTGATCTGGGGGTCCCATCTTCCTCCTGATAAAAGGCCCAGACAGGATGCAGACTGACTCATCCAACCAGGTGTCCATTTCTTCAGATTCATCCTCAGACCTAGGATTTTCTTTACCCCCCTTATGAGGATTCTGATGCTGAGGAATCAATTCCATCAGCCTCCCCACCTGAGGACTACTCCTTTGGGGAAGCCGTACATACCATCAGGGAGCATTTCCATTGGAAAGGCCAGGATTACTCTGAATCCAAGAAAAGGCTCAGAGACTTCCTTTTATTACTTCAACACAGACCCCTTGCTATTCCGCCAGTGTTAGACATTGTGGATGATGTGTATACTGAATCCAGCCTAAATCCTGACTCCTTACCTCCAGCCCCAGTTAAACCTGACAGATTCTACAGAGTCCCTGACTCTCACAAATTTCTGTATAAAAGCCCTGTTGCTGACCCTGGAACTATTTCTCCGGGACCCAAAGGGATTAAGGCCTCATCAGCAAAAAATCCAGTCCCCCCTGACAGATTCCAGAGCATTAGACAGATGGGGAAAGAAAGTATATACGTCTGCAACCTTGGCAATGAGAGCCTTAAATTGCCAGTTTCACGTGCTAAAATATCAACAATTTTTGATGTCTCAGTTAAAAAAAAAAATGCTTCCAGATTCAGATCCTCCTAATTTTAAAGAAATGCAGGATTTATTGAATGCAGCTGAAGTGGGAAAACATACTTTGCAATGTGGTTTTGATTCTTTAGAGGCCTCCTGTAGAGCAGCAGTTACAGGTTCTGTCATTAGAAGGCATGCTTGGTTAAAAGAACATACGTTACCAGATTATGTCAAAGCAAAATTATTGTATGCACCTTTACAGCAGGATGTGTTTGGAGTTGAGGCAGAAGAGGAATTAAAGAAAATGAAGGATAAGGCAAAATCTATGCAAACGGTAAAGGATTTCTTACAGGTTCAGCCACCAAAATTTAGCAGAAATTGGCCAACAAAGAATTGGTCTTTTCCGGCTACAAACAGACCTCAAAGGGGCAGATAGATGTCCGAGAAGTAGAGGTCAACCACAAGGTCCTTGCAGGCCTCGACAATGGGGTGCACCAGGCCAGAAAGAAAGGGAAGACAGGCCCCAACCATATAAAAAGCAGCCTCAATGACTTTCCCTTACGGCTGCCAAACAACTCTCTTGTCAGCCCCCTTGGGAGGAAAACTAGCACTTTTCTATCACAATTGGCATTGGATCACCAAAGACAAATGGGTTCTCAACATTGTATCTCAAGGTTACAGGTTCCACTTTCACACTTTACCAGGGTAAAAGGAATGCCAAATCTGCCAGCAAATCAATGGGCAGAGGCTCAAAACAAATTACAGCACTCATGGAAATGAGAGCTATTCAAGAGGTACCACCACAAGAGCAAGGACAAGGATTTTATTCAAGACTCTTTCTGGTTCCCAGAAAGGACAAAGCCTGGAGGCCCATTCTGGGTCTTTCTTCTCTAAACACTTACCTGGATGTTCCGAAATTCAAAATGATGACACTTCAGCAGCTTCTTCCCATGCTGGGCAAGAAAGCTTGGCTCGTGACTTTGGACCTCAAGGAGGCATACCTGCATGTCCCCATCAGACAAAACTGCAGAAGATACCTCAGATTCATAGCAGGTTCAATGCACTATCAATTCTCTGTACTGCCTTTTGGGTTATCTACTGCACCCAGGGTCTTCACAAAGTGCCTGGCACCAGTAATTGCATTTTGCAGGCAGAAAATAATTCAGTTTATCCGTACCTAGACTGCCTGATTCAAGCAGAGAGCAAAGATATTCTTCTAGAGCATTTGGCGTTTGTAAAACAGTTAAATTGCCTGGGGTACACAGTAAACGATAAAAAATCAAAACTAGTGCCCTCACAAGAGATAATATTTCTGGGTGCCAGCTTGAACACAACGGGCCCAGATGGCTTATCTTATGCCAGACACGCAAGGACAACTGACTCAATACTTTCAATTGATGGCAACAAAAACCCAAATCCCTGCAAGAAAAGTTCTGCAGGCTTTGGGTTACATGGCATCTTGCATACTACTAATTCCATATGCCAGACTGCATATGAGGAAACTACAATGGTACCTAAAGAGTGTATAGTCTCAACACTGTCTGTGTGGAAACAGTTATACCACTAATTCCTTGCCTTCAACAGGAGTTTCGATGGTGGGCCGAAGCTTGTCACCTCAACAAGGGACAGCCTTTTACTCAACCCACAGCCAGGCAAACACTGACAACAGATGTATCAGATTACGCCTGGGGAGCACACATGGCAGGAAAATGTATTCAGGGCAAGTGGCCTGCAGAACAAAGGCATCTTCACATCAATCAAAAAGAGATGTTAGCTGTACAGCATGCCCTTAAACCTTTCAAGGACCTGCTGCTGTCCAGGACAGCTACTACTAAAAACAGATAACACCACAGTTATGTGGTACATAAGCAAGGGGGCACTCACTCTTACCCCCTCTGCAGACAAGCCATGACCGTGCGGAACACAGCTCTGAACTTTCAAGTTCATCTGCAAGCGCAATTCCTGCCAGGAGAGAAAAACACACTGGCAAACAACTTAAGCAGAAACATCATGGATCCCCACGAATGGGAATTGAATCCACAAATATTCAGAATAACACAAATGGTGGAGCCCGGACATAGATCTGTTTGCATCCCCAGTGAACTGCCAGCTGCAGAAATTCTGCACAAGGAGTTACCATCCACAAGCATGGAAAGTGGATGTCCTCTCATTCAGCTGGAAAAACCTACAAGTATACGCTTTCCCTCCACTACTTCCCCTTCCAAAGGTTCTCATAAAAGCCAGGCAAGAAGAGCCAAAGATGATCCTGATTGCTCCAGACTGGCCACACCAGCACTGGTACCCAATCTTAAAGAATTTAGCACAAGAACTACCCTGGATATTGCCCAAAATCCCACATCTGCTGACTCAGCACAACAGTCATACACTTCACAGTCAGCTAAAGACCTTAAACCTAACTTCATGGAAAATTCCTTAGTCAAGCAAACAATGCCTCTCTCCAAAGCTGTTATGGATGTCATTCTGGAAGCCAGAAGGCCTAGTACCAGGAAAGCCTTTTCAGATAAGTGGAAGAGATTCTGTGCCTGGAACCAGGCTCACAACCTTGACCCTCTTGTCCCAAACATTCCTCAGATTCTACAATATTTAACTGAGATGCTGGACAAAGGCCTCTTTTTCATCCATCAAGATCCATGCCTCTGCCATCTCTGCTCATTACAACACAGATCCTCCAATTTTCTCTAATCCTTTGCTAAAACAGTACCTCAGAGGGGCTAAAAACATAAGACCGCCCCGTAGAGCACCTACTCCAACTTGGGACCTCAACTTTGTTTTGGAAAAATTAACTTTACCTCCCTTTGAGCCAGCTAACACAGCAGAATTAAAATACATTTCTTGAAAAACTGCTCTGCTCTTGGCAAAAACAGCTCGAAGAGTTTCAGAATTACAGGCACTATTGGCAGTGGAACCTTTCCTCATTTTCCATCAGGACAGGGTGTCCTTATGAACTAGCCCTACGTTTATGCCAAAGGTGGTTTCAAGTGTGGCTTTAAACCAAACTATTAATTTGCCAACTTTTTACCCAAAACCACAGAATAAAGGAGAGACAGTACTGCATTCTTTGGACATTCACAGGCAGTTACGCTTCTACTTGGACAAAACCAAATCTTTCAGAAAATCTGAGCAATTACTGGTAGCATATGCTGCAGGAGCACAGGGAAAAGCCATTTCAAAGCAAGACTATTTAAAAATGGATAGGACATTGCATACGTTTCTGCTACACACACCACGGGAAACCTATACCTAGCAGCATTAGATCTCACTCCACCAGGGCAACAGCCATTTCAAGTGCCTACCAAGGACATTTTGGAAGCAGCAACATGGAGTTCTGTGCATACCTTCACCAAGCATTACCATCTACCTTTATACTCTAAATCCAGAGCTGGCTTCGCCACTGCTGTGCTGCAGGCCCTTAATGCCTTATAGAACCAGCCACCCTACCTCAGCTTTGGGTTTCTACCAAAGTGTAATGATTGCAGCAGTGTACCACGATAAACATAGTACAGTTTTGTACCTACCATAAATGTAGATGTTCGAGTGTATACACTGCTGCAGTCCAGGTTACCCTCCCTCCTTCCCCTCTTCCTTGCTGGTACGTACCTTTATCTTCTACCCTTTACTGCCTGGGGGGGAGTATTTGCTGGTAACTAAAAGTTGTTTGCTTTTCATATCTATGTTCTATTAGCAATTTGAATTGCCTATCCATTTGGGGGTACCTGACATCTGGGGCAAGAAAAACTGAAGAAAATGGCGTCTGCTGCATCTTGTATACCCCTGCCTCACTGACGTCAGAGTGGAGGTGACAGCAACCGACGCCGGACCAAGACTTTGGAACTCAGGCCGACTGGGGAACTGCCTGATGGCAGGATAACCCAAGTGTAATGACTGCAGCAGTGTATACACTCTAACATCTACATTTATGGTAGGTATAAAACTGTACTTTCTCTGTTTAGTTATCCAGAAATGTCGGTTAGCCTTCCGACTACCGGGATTCTGAAAAAACGCAAAGATAAAGACAGGCTGCCGAGATCCAAAGCTGCCGACGACGCATCTCCTAAGCCAGACGCCAGTTCACCGGTACTCAGTGAGGCGCTTTCGCAAACCGATGCCCGCTATTTCTGACTCTCAGGCATCTACTGAGACCCATTCGGAGTCTGGTATGCCACGAGATGCTTCACCTGTGGATGTTTCTACCTTGGATGGGTCCGGAGCCTCTCTGTAAACACTGGCTTCTGAGGGTATATTCAGGCCTACGGACTTGCATATTAAACAGACGCCTCCTTCATTTAGGCCAGAATCTCGAACCATGCCTAAGAAACTGACCCCCAGGCCGCATGCTCAGGCCTCTGTGCCTAAAAAATAAGAATGGCTGAAGATCTTGGAACTTTAATCAGGGGAAGCCAACCTCCCCCTTCTAAGAGACCTAGGGTTGAAGTTGTTTATGAATCTTCTGAACATGATTTTGATTTTTCTGATTATCTGGATTTGCCCTTTTCTACTTATGAGGATTCTGATGAAAAGGACTCTATTCCCTCTGTTTCCCTTCCAGAGGAATTTTCTTTTGGTGAAACCTTACATACTCTAAGGGAGCATTTCCACTGGGAAAGCCAGGATTTTTCTGATTCTAAAAAGGCTTGGGGATTTCTTACTCCTGCCTCAGCATAGGTTTTTAGTCTAGACATTGTTGATGCCTTTTCAGTATCTAGTTTGACCCCTGATTCTTTGCCCCCTGCTCCCAGAAAACCTGACAGATATTACAGGGTTCCTTATTCTCACAAGTTCCTTTTTAAAAATCCTATTGCGGATCCAGAGACTGTTTCACAGGGTCTCAAGGCCATTAAGGCTTCTACTGCTAAAGAATTCTACCCCCTCTGATAGAGACGCCAGGGCGTTTGATGGGGTAAGAAAGTTTACACTTCTGTAACCTTGGTCATTAGGGCTTTAAACTGCCAGTTTCATATGTTAAAATATCAACAACATGTTATTGGATTGCTTAAACAGAAAATAATTCCTGACTGTGCTGAAAATTAAAGAATTACTGGATTTAATGCATTCTGCTGAAAAGGTTGGAAAACATGCTTAGCAATGTAGATTTGATTCATTAGAAACCTCTTGCAGGGCTGCTGTTACTGGTTCTGTACTCAGAAGGCATGCTTGGTTTAAGGAGCAATCCTTACTAGATCATGTTAAAGCTAAGTTGTTGGATACTCCCTTAAATCAGGACCGCCCATTTGGCAACAAGGCTGAGGAAGTTCTTAAAAAGATGGAAGATAAAGCTAAATCTATGCAAGCTGTTAAACATTTCTTACAAGTTCAGCCTCCTAGATTTAGTAGGCACTGGCCCTCTACCATTTGGTCCTTTCCAGCCCCTTCCAGGTCTTCTCAAACCAAACCCAGACACAGCAGAAACCCCAGGTTTCAGTCCCAAGGGACACAAGACTAGGCAGTGGGGTTTCTGCACCCAAACCTGGGAGCATCAAGACCCCCCCCCCCCAAATGGAAAACCATCTCAATGACTTGCTTTTGACTTCAAGCACTTCCCAACTGATGTTCCTTTAGGTGGAAAGATTGGTCTGCAGGCCAGTTATCTGGGAACTCATTACCCAGGACAAATTGGTTCTAAATAGTGTCCCAAGGATACAGATTTAAATTCCACACGTTACCAACACCATGCTGGTGGCCAGGTCTACCTCCAAATCATTGGGCAGAGGCCCAGAATCAGGCACACTCTCTCTCTCAAATATGGGGGCTATGCAGTTGTTACCAGAAGAGGAAAAGGGTCAAGGTTTCTATTCAAGACTTTTCCTGGTACTCAGAAAAGGCAATGCATGGCGTCCTATACTGTACCTTCCCATTCTAAACACCTTTCTGGTGATTCCAAAATTCAAAAAGAGTCTTCACCAGCTGCTTCCTATGCTAGGCAAGTATGCATGGTTGGTAACACTGGACTGACTTAAAAGAAGCATACCTGCACGTCCGTATCAGGGAGTCTTGCAGAAGATACCTGTGCTTCAAAGCAGGCTACATGCACTTAGTTCTCTCCACTGCCATTTGGCTTATCTACTGCTCCCAGGGTAGTCATAAAATGCCTAGCTCCAGTCATTGCATTTTGCAGGCAAAGAAATATTCAGATATACCCATACCTGGACGATTGTCTAATTCAGGCAGAATGCAGAGACGGTCTCTTCAGTCATCTGGCCTTTGTTCAAAGGGGTACTGACTTGTCTGGGGTTCACCGTAAGTGAAAAGAAATGCCACTTGGTACACTGCCAACAAATTATATTCCTGGGAGCAAGCTTGAATACAACTTCCCAGATGCTTTCCTCACGCCAGAGAACTGGATACATTTGACAACTTACTTCACACAAGTGGCAACAAAAACCCAGCTATATTTGCAAGGCAAATACTGCAAGCCTTGGAGTTCATGGCTTCATGCATTCTTCTAATTCCATATGCAAGGCTGCATATAAGGAAATTAGTGTTATCTTAAAAGCCTATGGTGTCAACATTCACAGGTTCTGGCAGCAAGGATTCCTATCATACCTTGCCTACGCCTAGAGTTCCTTTGGTGGGCAGAGGCCTGCCACCAAAACAGGGGGCTGCTATTCACATTACCCCCTACCAAACAAATCTTAGACGTATCAGACTATGCATGGGGGCCTCACCTGGCAGGGAAGTGCATTCAGGGCAAATGGAACCTAAATCAAATGCACCTTGCACATAAATCAAAAGGAAATGTTAGCTGTACAGAATGCTCTGACGGCTTTCAAGAACCACATTCATCCAGGACAACTCAGCGTAAAGACAGACACCACTGTCATGTGGTACATAAGCAGGGGGTGTACACTTTCTTACCCCCTCTGCAGACTAGCTATGGCATTGTGTAACACAGCCTTGAGCTACCAAGTGAAATCTGCAAGCTCAGTTCCTGCCAGTAAAACTAAATACACTGGCAGACAGACTAAGCAGAAACCTCATGGACCCACACGAATGGAAACTGGAACAAAGGATTTTCAACATTTTGACAATCAAATGTGGGAATCCAGATATAGACTGTTTTGCCTTCCCCCAGAAGCATCAACTGGACAAATTTTGCACAAGGTTTCCCCACAAGCAAGCTTGGAAAGTGAATGCTTTATCCTTCAGCTGGAAAAAGCTATCAGTTTATGCCTTTCCTCCTCTGCTCTCCAAGGTACTAGTTAAGGTCAAACAGGACAAGCTAAGGACGATTTTAATTGCACCAGACTGGTCTCGCCAACACTGGTGCCCACTATTTCACAGTGTGACACGCTTGGCTCCATGGCACCTGAATCACACTCCTTCCCTGTGTGTCTCAGCAGGAGAACATGATTCTGCACCCTCTGCTGCAAACCCTGAACCTAGCAGCCTGGGTAATTAACCTAATCTGTCCTTTACCATCCCTCAGTAAATCAGTGATGGATATCATTTTAGAGGCAAGGATGCCTAGTAATAGAAAATCTTATGCTGCAAAATGGAAAAGATTCGGTGCTTGGAATCAATCTCAAGGAATGAATGCAGGAGTGCCCAATTTCCCTCCAATTCTACAATACTGAACTGAGATGCTTCATAAGGGCTTGTCTTTTTCCTCCTCCAAAATTAATGCCTCAGCCATTTCATCTCATTATAGCACAGAGCCCCCCCCCCCTCTTGTTTGACCCACTGCTCAAGCAGTTCCTCAGAGTGGCCAAATATCTAAGGCCACCCAGGAGAGCTCCAACTCCAGCCTGTTATCTTAACTTTGTCTTGGAGAAACTCTCTTCCTCCCTTCGAGCCAGCTGCTACTGAAGATTTAAAATTTCATTCCTGGAAAACAGCTTTCCTTTTGGCAATCACTTCTGCAAGAAGGGTATCTGAATTACAGGCCATTATGGCAGTGGAACCTTTCATCATCTTTCATGCGGACAGGGTGTCCCTCAGAACCAATCCCTGCTTCATGCCCAAGGTGGTATCCAGTATGGCTCTTAATCAGTCCATTCATTTGCCTACCTTTTTTCCTAACCCACGAACAAAGTGGAACAGATACTGCACTTTTTAGATGTGCACAGACAACTTACTCTACTTGGACAGGACTAAACCTCAAAGGAAATCTGAACTACTGGTGGCATTTGCTGCAGGGACAGTGGGGAAAGCTTTTTCAAAAAAAAAAACATTTCAAAATGGATAGGCCACTGCATTCATTTCTGCTATAAGTACCATGGAAAACTTACCCCCCAGGGCATCAGACCCCATTCAACCAGGGCCGCATCCACCTCTACAGCCTTTCTCACGGGAGTCCCTACTGGGGAAGTCTTAGAAGCTGCTACCTGGAGTTCTGTACATACTTTAACCAAGCTTTACCATTTGCCAATTTTTTCTAAATCCAAGGCTGGTTGGCCAGATCTACCCCCAAATTAGTGGGCAGAGGCTCAAAAGCAAGTACTGTCTTAAGATTAAAGGCTGTTCAGACTGTACCAGAAGAGGAAAAGGACAAGTTTTTTTCCTCAAGACTTTTCCTGGTACCCATAAAAGACCACTCTTCACCAGTTGCTTCCCATGGTAGGCAAAGATGCCTGGTTGGCAACACTGGATTTAAAGGAAGCTTACCTGCACATCCCAATCAGGGAATCTTGCAGAAAATACTTAAGCTTCAAAGCAGGCTTCATGCACTAACAGTTTTCTGCACTGCTCTTTGGCTTGTCTACTGTGCCCAGCGTATTCAAAGTGCCTAGTTCCATTCATTGCATTTTGCAGGCAACTAAATATTCAAATATACCCATACCTGGAAGATTGTTTAATTCAGGCAGAAAGCCAGGCCATGCTTCTGAATCAACTGGCATTTGTACAAAAGGTTTTAACTTGTCTGGGGTACACCGTAAATGAAAATAAATCACAGCTGGTACCCTGTCAACAAATTATAATAATGGGAGCAAGCTTGAACACAACTTCCCAGATGGCTTTCCTCATGCCAGCGAAAAAATTCATTTGACAACTTCCTTCAAACTAGTGGCCACAAAAACCCAGCTCTCTGCAAGACAAATACTGCAAGCCTTGGGGTTCATGGCCTCATGCATTCTACTAATTCCATATGTAAGACTGCATATGAGGAAACTACAGTGGTATTAAAAGTATATGGCGTCAACATTCTCAGGATCTAGAAGCAATGATTCCTATCATACCTTGCCTATGGTTAGAATTCCTTTGGTGGGCAGAGGTTTGCCATCAAAATTATGGACCAACTTTCACTCTACCCCCTGCCGCCCAAACCCTAACAGACTCCTCAGACTATGCATGGGGTGGGGTGGGGGTGGGGGTGGGGGGGCTCACCTGGCAGGGAAGTGCATTCATGGCAAATGGATCCAAAGTCAAATGCACCTGCATATCAATCAAAGAAATGTTAGCTGTACAGAATGCTCTGACAGCCATCAAGGACCACATTCTTCCAGGACAAATACTTTTGAATCGCAGGCCCCTACCGACACCCACGTGGAGTCTGGCATGCCACGAGATTCTCTAAGTATTGGACCAACGGATGTATCTCCCTCGGATGGGTCTGGAGCCGCTGATCAGGCACTGGCTTCTCAGGGTGTATTCAGGCCTCAACATTTGTATATCAGACAGCTGCAAAACCAAAGAAAAACAACTTCTAAAACTAGAAAATCGATGCATGAGCCATGTGCACAGGCCTCTATGCCTAAAAAAACAGATGATCAAAATGGCTGAATACCTTTATCAGGGGTACCCATCCCCCTCCAGATAACAGGCCTAGGCAAGACACTGATTATGAATCTTCAGATCAGGTTTCTATTTCTTCTGATTTCTCATCTGATAAGGAATTATTTATACCTCCCTGTGAGGATTTTGATGCAGAGGAGTCTGTACCATCTGCATCCTCCTGAGGATTACTCATTTGTAGAAACCTTGCATACTTTGAGGGAGCATTTTCACAGGGAGAGTCAAGATTTCTCAATCTAGAGGCTCAGGAATTTTCTTCTCCCTCAGCACAGGCCTTTTGCCATACCCCCTGTTTTAGACATTGTGGATGATGTGTTTTCGGAGTCCAGCTTTGACCCCTGACTCCTTACCTCCGTCTCCCAGCAAGCCTGACAGATATTACAGGGTCCCTGACTCGCATAAATTTCTATTTAGAAACCCTGCTGCTGATCTTGAAACTTTTTCACAGGGTCCAAAGGGAGTTAAGGCCTTAACTGCAAAAAATCCTACCCCCTCTGACAGAGATTCAAGGGCACTGGACAGATGGGAAAATAGGTTTATACATCTGCAACCTTGGCAATTAGGGTCTTAAACTGCCAATTTCATATGCTCAAATATTAACGTGTTATGGGATTGCTGAATCAGAAAATGTTGATTTCTGAATGTGCAGAAAATAAAGAATTGCAGGAATTATTGCATGCAGCTGAGCAGGTTGGAAACATACTTTGCATTGTGATTTTGATTCTTTAGAGGCCTCCTGCAGGGCCGCAGTTACTGGATCTGTGATTAGGAGGCATGCCTGGCTAAAGGAACAAAACTTGCCTGCTCATGTTAAAGCTAAATGGCTAGAATGCACCTTTACAGCATGATGCTCTGTTTGGTATTGAGGCAGAAGAGGTTTTAAAGAAAATGGAAGACAAAGCTAAGTCTATGCAAACTGTTAAAAGCTTACAAGTGCAGCCACCACGATTCAGTAGACACTGGCCTACAAAAAATTGTTCCTTTCCTGTGTCAGACAGAGCTCAGAGGGGCAAATCCAAACGCGCTAAGGGTTCCAGATAGCAGGCACAAGATTCTTACTCATCAAAGCAGTGGGGCGCTTCTACCTCCAAATCTGGAGGAGATGAAGCGCAAACCTACAGTAAACAGTCCCAATAACTTCCTTCTACCTACACCAAGCACTTATCTTTTGCCAGCACCCTTAGGGGGAAAATTAGCACTTTTTGCTCAAAATTGGCAGTTAATAACCCAGGACAAGTCTGTGCTAGACATAGTATCACAGGGATACAGATTCCATTTCCATACACTGCCAATGGCAAACGGTTGGCCAGATCTGCCAAAAAAAAAATGGGCAGAGGCACAGAAACTGGTTACATCCCTCATGGATATGGGGGCCATTCAGCCAGTACCAGAACAGGAAAAGACACGGATTTTACTCTAGACTGATGTCCTTCAAGGATGCATCTGCAGTCATCACATATGGGTTGTCCTGCCTCAGGCAGCCCTTCGGTTGGCCGGATTCCAAAGTCTGGTTCCGGCGTCGGCTGATGTCACCCTTTCCCCGACGTCACCACGCCTGGGGTATAAAAGCGTCAGCCAACACCATCTTCCCCAGTCTTTCTTGCCGCGTGGTGCCCGAAGCAGAAGCAGTTCGCAAGTGCCGGTCGGCCAGCTCCTGTAATTTCGCTGTCCGAAGACTTTAAAAGCTAAGTACCCCGTTGGGGACTCTTTCTTGCCTCAGCCGATGTCAGAAAAAGTTAATTGTTTAACTTGTGGGAAACAAATACCTCATAAGGATTTCCACTCTTATTGTCTTCCCTGCTTAGGCCCAGACCACGACGTCTCGGCCTGCTCTGCCTGTGCTTCCTTCAACTGACGCACTCTTAGACGTCGGTCGGAGTTCGCAGAAGAGTTTTTTGGGGATAGTTTTGCTTACAAAATGCCGTCGGAAACCCCGACATCACATTTAATTAAGAAAAGGAAAGACAACGACCGACACACGCGGGCCACGGTTTCGGCTGAAACCGCGCCTAAGCCTCCCGCGAGTGTCTCGGTCTTGGATGATAGAGTCCTTGGAACTTCCGAACCCTGAAATAATACAACCGACAGCCTCGGTCCCGGAGGCTTCTACCGAGTCGGTTTCTGAATTGCCTTCAGAAACTGGTGTATTGGAATCTTCCGACACCATACCTTTAGATAAAGCTACTCCAGCACGTGGTGCAGCCAGGCCTCCTGCATCCATGTCTATTAAGGCCTTCACCAGGGCTAAAGCTGCAAAACACACTAAAGCCATGCCTCCCAGAGTTGTTCCTCAGGGGACCCTCTTCTAGTTCACAGATTTTAACTTTAGCAGAGGATCTGATATCCTTAATTAGGGGCTCTCAGCCTCATCCGGACAGGGGCTCCCAACCCCCTCTAGACAAAAGGCCCAGGATGGATCCCCCTGATCCCCTTTCCTCAAAGGAGGCCTCTGTTGGCTCGGATCACTCAGACTACCAGGAGGAGGCTTATTCGGCCTATGAGGATTCGGATGCAGAGGAATCTATTCCCTCAGCCTCCCCTCCTGAAGAGCTTTCCTTTGGGGAGACCCTGCACACCATGAGAGCATTTCAAATGGCAGGGCCAGGAATATTCTGATTCCAGGAAAAGACTAAGAACTTTTTCATTTACCTCAGCATAGACCTTTGGCTATTCCTCCTGTTTTAAATGTGATCGATGTTCATTCTGATTCTAGTATGACCCCTGACACTCTGCCTCCTGCCCCTGCTAAGCCTGATGGGTATTACAGGGTCCCGGACACGCAATTTTCTTTATAAGGCCCACTCTGCTGACCCTGAAACTATTTCACAGGGCCTTAAAGGGGTTGCAGCTGTTACTAAGAACCCACTCCCCTCTGCAAAGGAGTCCAGGGCATTGGTGAGATGGGGTAAAAAAGTGTATACTTCTGCCACTCTTGCTATGAGGGCATTAAATTGTCAATTTCACATGATACAGTATCAGGAGTATTTGTTAGAAGAAATGCATAAGAAATTGTCTTCTTCTGAACCTCTGGACCGTAAATCCCTTCAGGATCTGGTACATAACTCCCAGCAGGTTGGCAACCATTTCTTGCAGTGTGGTTATGATGTATTGGAAGCTTCATGTAGGTCAGCAATGACAGGTGTTGTCATACGCAGGCATGCTTGGCTGAAGGAACAGTCTCTGCCAGAACATGTTAAAGCTAAGCTTTTGGATGCTCCACTAGAAAAGCAAAAGTTATTTGGTTCCACTGCTCAGGACGTCCTAAAGAAATTTGAGGAAAAGGCAAAAGCTGTACAAACAGTTAAGGATTTTCTTCAAGTCCAACCGCCTAGATTCAGCAGAAACTGGCCTTCCAAGAATTGGTCCTTTCCGGACACAGAAAGATTTCAAAGGGGAAGAAACAGGCGTGCCAGAGGTAGAGGCCAAGCTAGGGGCTCCTACAGAGGCCGTCAATGGCAACCTCCAATCCAGACAGGCAGTTCAGGATCTGCTACTGCTGCACAAGGACAAACACAATGACTCTGTTTTGACTCCGCCAACCAGGGCTCAGTTAGAAGCACCTTTGGGCGGAAAGCTTTCTCTATTCTCAAGAAATTGGCACAACATTACAAGAGACAAATGGCCACTCCAAATAGTCAACGGATACAGGTTCCATTTCCACACATTGCCAAAAAGAAAAGGCATACCAGGTCTGCCACCAAATCAAAGGACAGAGGCTTTGAAACAAATCTCAAACTTACTACAAATGAAAGCTATAGAAAAAGTGCCTATTTCAGAACAAGGCCAAGGATTTTACTCCAGACTATTCCTTGTTCCAAGAAAAGAGCATCAATGGAGACCTATTCTCGATTTGTCCGTACTGAATACTTACCTCATTGTGCCAAAATTCAAAATGCTGACTCTACAGCAGCTCCTTCCCATGCTGGGCAAGGAGTCTTGGCTGGTTACTCTAGACCTCAAGGAGGCATACCTGCATGTCCCTATCAGACAAAGTTGCAGAAGATACCTCAGATTTCTTGCAGGGTCAGAGCATTATCAATTCTCAGCATTGCCCTTTGGCTTATCTACTGCGCCCAGAGTATTCACGAAATGCCTGGCATCAGTAATAGCACACTGCAGACTCCAGGGGATTCAAATCTACCCATATCTGGACGACTGCCTTATACAAGCGGACAACCAACAAACTCTGATAAAAGACTTAAATTATTCCATCAATCTTCTTCAAGCCTTGGGATATACAGTCAACATGCACAACTCAAGACTTGTTCCATCCCAAAGAATAACCTTTCTGGGTGCGGATCTAGATACAACCACCCAAATGGCTTATCTCACGGAAGAAAAACAAAGGCAACTACCAGATTACTTCAAGAATCTGACAAGACAAACTCAGCTGACTGCAAGGAATATCCTGCAGGCCCTGGGTTACATGGCATCCTGTATTCTTCTGATTCCACAAGCAAGGCTACATATGAGGAAGCTGCAGTGGTACCTAAGGAGTTTATGGACTTAGCACAGTCACAGTTTGGAAACTTTAATCCCACTCATTCCATGCCTTCACAAGGAATTTCTGTGGTGGGCTCAGGCCAGCCAGTCCAACAGAGGGCTGCCCTTCACAAAGCCAAAAACCTCCCAAACTATTACAACAGACGCTTCAGACCTAGGTTGGGGAGCACACATGGAGGGCTGAGGTATCCAAGGACAGTGGTCACGAAGGGAGCTACGCATGCACATAAATCAAAAAGAAATGCTAGCAGTGATGCATGCAATCGAGGTCTTCAAACCCTTTCTTCATCAAGGCCATCTACTAATAAGGACAGACAACACCACAGTTATGTGGTACATAAACAAGCAAGGGGTACCCATTCTTACACTCTGTGCAGACTGGCAATGAATCTATGGGATCTACCCTTGAAACTCAACATACAACTACAAGCTCTGTTTGTGCCAGGGAAGGACAATACACTGGCGGACAGCCTAAGCAGAAATATCATGGATGCACACGAATGGGTGCTGCACCCAGACATTTTCCAACAGATAATTCAATCTTGGTGGAGCCCGGACATAGATCTATTTGCATCCCCCCACAATCATCAGCTAAAGAAATTCTGCACAAGGACATGCCACCCACAAGCGTGGAAAGTGGACGCCCTCTCTTTCAGCTGGAGAAATCTGACAGTATATGCATTTCCTCCTATTCCATTAATGACCAAGGTTTTACTGAAGATCAGGGCAGAGCAGCCAAAAGTGATCCTGATAGCTCCGGACTGGCCAAGACAGCACTGGTACCCACTGCTAAGGAGCATGTCACACACGAAGCCATGGCCCCTACCTCTATGGCCACTTCTACTGACACAGCACAGATACAAAACTCTTCATTCCAACCTGAAAACATTGCAACTAACAGCGTGGAGAATACCTTGACTACTCCTCAGGATAAGCTATCCCAGAGAGTAAAGAATATTATTCTGGAAGCTCGCCGCCCTTCCGCAAGGAAGACATACTCAGCAAAATAGAAAAGATTTCTCATCTGGAACACCACAAAGGGCTTAGATGCGACAATGATGAACATGGCACGCATCCTGGAATATTTGGCAGAAATGTTCCACAATGGACTGTCTTACTCTTCTATTAAGATTCATGCCTCAGCAATTTCAGCAGAGTACAACACTGATCCTCCTGTCTTTTCTCATCCTCTCCTAAGACAGTTTCTAAGAGGGATCAAAAACATCAAACCTCCTAGGAAACCACCTCTACCTGCTTGGGATCTTAACTACGTGTTGGAAAAACGAACACTGCCTCCATTTGCACTGGCAGCATCTGCAGATCTACAATACCTCTCATGGAAGACTGCTTTCCTTCTGGCAATAACCTCAGCAAGAAGAGTTTTGGAATTGCAGGCCCTGATGGCAGTTCAGCCATTTATTATTTTCCATCAGGATAGAGTCTCATTAAGAACTAATCCTCCTTTTATGCCAAAGGTGGTATCCAGGGTTTCATTGAATCAAGCCATTCACTTACCTACCTTCTTCCCAAATCCACAAAACAAAGGGGAGAAACTGCTGCACACCCTGGACATTCACAGACAGTTGCGCTACTACTTGGACAGAACTAAAGGTTTCAGAAAAACTGACCAACTGTTGGTAGCATATGCTGCTGGTACTCAAGGAAAAGCAATTTCCAAACAGACAATTTCAAATTGGATAGGAAATTGCATCCGCTTTTGTTACTCATTTCATGGAAAGACTGTACCAGCTAACATTAGACCTCATTCTACGAGAGCCACAGCCACCTCCACAGCCTTCTTAAGAGGGGTGGCTTCAAAAGACATTTTAGAAGCTGCCACATGGAGCTCCGTGCATACATTTGCCAAGCATTACAATTTACCTCTATATTCCAGATCCAGAGCAGGCTTTGCTACAGCTATCCTGCAGGGTATCCTAGCTACACCATCCTTTTCCTAGTACTTCCACCCCAAGTTTGGCTATGGTATTCTACCCATATGTGATGACTGAAGATGCATCCTTGAAGGACATAGTACAGTTTTGTACCTACCATAAATGTAGATGTCCGATAGGTATGCATCTGCAGTCAGGTTTACCCTCCCTCCTTCCCCTCTGTGGTACTCCTAGGGTGCTTACCTCTCTATCAGCTAACTAGGGGATCTATTATGGTGCATTTGTTTTATACATACATATACATATATATATATATATATATATATATATATATATATATATATATATATATATATATATATTTTTTTTTTTTTTTGCAAATGTTTGGATTTTTTATTGCATTTTCCAAATTTAGCCTTCCTAGAGGGCACCTGGCATCTGGGGCAAGAAAATCTGAGGAAGATGGCGTCGGCTGACGCTTTTATACCCCAGGCGTGGTGATGTCGGGGAAAGGGCGACAGCCGACGCCGGACCCAGACTTTGGAATCCGGCCGACCGAAGGGCTGCCTGAGGCAGGACAAACCCATATGTGATGACTGCAGATGCATACCTATCGGACATCTACATGTATGGTAGGTACAAAACTGTACTTTCTTGGTACCCAGGAAGGACCAGGCCTGGCGGCCAGTACTGGATTTATCTATTTTGAACACATACCTGGAAATTCCAAAATTCAAAATGCTGACTTTGCAGCAGCTTCTGCCCATGCTGGCAAGAATGCTTGGCTGGTGGCATTAGACCTAAAAGAGGCATACCTGCATACCCCAATAAGACAGTCGTGCAGAAGATACCTCAGATTCAAGGCTGGCTTAATGCATTACCATTTCTGTGCACTGCCCTTTGGCTTATCTACCGCGCCCAGGGTCTTTGCAGAGTGCCTGGCACCAGTAATTGCATTTTGCAGACAAAGTATACACATATATCCTTACTTGGACGACACTCTCGTTCATGCAGAGAACAAGGACATTCTTCTTCAACACCTGGCATTTGTGAAAAGGCTTCTAACATGCCTAGGGTAGACAATAGATGAAAAGAAATCACAACTGGTACCCTCTCAAAGATAACATTCCTGGGTGCAACTTGAATACAACTGCCCAGATGGCTTATCCTCATGCCAGACAAGCAAAGGTAACTGACTACTTACTTCAAACTGATGGCAACAAAAACCCAGTTATCTGCAAGACAAATTCTGCAGGCTTTGGGCTTCATGGCATCCTGCATCCTACTGATTCTATATGTAAGACTGCTTATGAGGAAACTTCAGTGGTACCTAAAAAGTTTATGGAGTCAACATTGTCACAGTCTAGAAACAATGATTCCTCTCATTCCCTGCCTACAACAGGAGTTTCTATGGTGGGAAAATGCATGTCACCAGAACATGTGACGGGCCTTCACTCTACCCCCTGCCAGCCAAACAGATGCATCAGATTATGCCTGGGGGGCCCACATGGCGGGACGATGCATTCAGGGCAGATGGACCCCAAAACAAATACATCTGCATATCAACCAGAAAGAAAAGCTAGCTGTTCAAAATGCCCTAACAGCCTTCAAGGACTTACTTCATCCAGGACAACTACTGATAGACGGACAACACCACGGTCCTGTGGTATATAAACAAGCAGGGGGGCACACACTCATATACCCCTTTTGCAAATTAGCCATGGCACTGTGGGACACAGCTTTGACTTAACAAATACATCTTCAAGCTCAGTTCCTGTCAGGAAAACAAAATACTCTGGCAAATGATTTAAGCAGAAACCTTATGGATCCTCACGAGTGAAAACTAGATCCACAAGTCTTCAGTATGATAAAGAAATGGGGGAGCCCAGACATAGATCTATTTGCCTCTCCTCAAAATTATCAAGTGAAAAGATTCTGCACAAGGACTTACCACAGACAAGCATGGAAAGTGTGAAGCCCTATCCTTCCGTTGGAAATACCTAATAGTTTACACCTTTCCTCCTCTGCCTCTTCTTCCCAAGGTCCTCCTAAAAGTCAGACAAGAGAAACCAAAGATGATACTAATTGCCCCGGACTGGCCCTGCCAATACAGGTACCCAATCCAATGGAACTTGTCTCAATACCCAGCTTGGACCTTACTTCAAAGACCTCATCTACTGTCCCAACAAACCAATCAGATCCTGCACTATCAGTTCCAGACACTGAACCTGGCAGCACGGCTGATCATGTAGTTTTACAAACCACTCTTAGTAAAGCTGTGATGGATGTCATTTTGGAAGCCAGAAGGCCTAGTACTAGAAAATCTTGTGCTGATAAATGGAAGAGATTCTGTGCTTCGAATCAAGCACAAGGATCTGATGCAGCAGAATCAAATATTCCTCGGGTATCACAATACTTGACTGAGATGCTTGACAAAGGCCCATTTTTCTCGTCAATTAAAATCCATGCCTCTGCCATTTTGGCTTATTACAATACAGAGCCATCAATCTTTTCTCATCCTTTAATAAAGCAGTATCTTAGCGGAGCCAAAAATTTAAGTCGTCCTAGAAGATCAACAGTACCTGCATGGGACCTTAAATTATGTGTTGGAAAAGCTCACCCTGCCTCCATTTGAACCAGCTGCTACCGCTGATGTAAAGTTCTTATGGAAAACAGCTCTATTACTAGCAATTACTTCAGCAAGAAGAGTTTCAGAGCTACAAGCCCTCATTGCTGTGGAGCTTTTTATCATATTTTACCCAGACAGTGTCTCCGAGGACAAATCCAACATTTATGCCTAAGGTGGTTTCCAGTGTGGCTCTTAACCAAGCTATTCATCTGCCAACCTTTTATCTTAATCCGCAGAACAAGGGGGAGAGAATTCTGCATTCCTTGGACGTACACAGACAGCTAAGATTCTACTTGAGCAGGACTAAAGCTCTAAGAAAAACTGAGCAATTACTAGTGACACATGCTGCAGGATCAGAAGGAAAGGCTATTTCAAAGCAGACTATTTCAAAGTGGATAAGTCACTGCATTAGTTTCTGCTGCTTTTACACCATGGTAAACCTGTGCCCAAGGGCATTGTCTCATTCCACCACAGCTGCAGCTACTTCAGCAGCCTTTCTCAGAGGAGTACCAACCAAAGACATTCTAGAGGCTGCTACTTGGAGTTCTGTTCACACCTTTACAAAGCATTATCATTTGCCTCTCTACTCTAAGTCCAGGGCAGGCTTTGCCACTGCAGTTCTGCAGGGCCTTATAGCCGCACCTAATGCTGTTTAGCTCCAGCCTCCCAACCATAACTTTGGGATTCTACCCAAATGTATTGACTGCAACAGTGAAACACGAAGAACATAGTACAGTTGTGTACACTTACCATAAATGTAGTTTGAGTGTATTCACTGTTGCAGTCCAGGTTACCCTCCCGCCCATCCCCCTATCATTCTGGAGTTTTCTTTCCTTCTCTATTTTCTGCAACCTATGTGATGTATTTGCTTGCAGAGGAAGGTAAAGTTTATATTGATGCATGTGTGTGTGTATATATGTGTATATATATGTGTGTGTATATATATATATATATATATATAATATACACAATATACATATTTTTGCTACCCTTTTGGGGGCACCTGACTTCTGAGATGAGAAAAACTAAAGAAAATGGAGTTGGCTGCATGTTTTTATACCCCTGACGACCTGAAGTCATGGAAGAGGAGACTGCAACCAACGCAGGACCCAAGACTTTGGAATTCAGGCCAACTGAGTGCAACCTGCCAACGGATTACCCGAATGTAATGACTGCAACAGTGAATACACTCTTAACATCTACATTTATGGTAAGTGTACACAACTGTACTTTCCTCAGAGGGGCCAAAAACTTAAGACCACCCTGGAGAGCCCGAACTCCAGCCCAGGACCTTAATTTTGTATTGGAAAAACTCACTCTTCCTTTTGAGACAACTGCAAGTGCAGAGTTAAAATTCTTTTCTTGGAAAACAGCTTTCCTTTTAGCAATCACTTCGACAAGAAGGGTATCTGAATTACAGGCCTTTATGGCAGTGGAGCCTTTCATCATCTTTCATGTGGACAGGGTGTTTGTCAGGACCAATCCCTCTTTCATGCCCAAGGTGTTATCCATTGTGGCTATTAATCAGTCCATTCATTTGCCAATCTTGTTTTCTATTCTACAGAACAAAGGAGAACAGATACTGCACTCCTTAGATGTGCACAGACTTAGATTTTTCTTGGACGGTACTAAACATCAAAGGAAGTCTGAACAACTGCTGGTGGCATTTGCTGCAGGGGCAGAGGGGAAGGCTATTTCATAGCAAGCCATTTCTAAATGGATAGTCTATTGCATTCATTTCTGCTATAAGCACCATGGAAAACCTATCCCACAGAGGATTAGACCCCATTCAACCAGGGCTTCATCTACCTCTACAGCCAGTCTTAGAGGAGTCCCTAACAGAGACATCGTAGAAGCTGCTACCTGGAGTTCTGTACATACTTTCACCAATCATTACCATTTGCCAATTTCCTCTAAATCCAGAGCTGGCTGTGCCACTGCAGTCTTGCAGAGCCTTATAGCTGGTCCTAATGCTATCTAAATTCCTCCTCCCATCCTTATCTTTGGGAATCTACCAAAATGTGTTGACTGCAACAGTGAAACGTGAAGAACATAGTACAGTTGTGTGCACTTAACATAAATGTAGATGTTCGAGTGTATTCACTGTTGCCGTCGTGGTTACCCTCCTTCCAGCCCCCTGACTACGTTTGGCTATATCTCTATTCACCTTTACTATACTTAAAAGCTTTTTGGTGTATTTGCTTTTCGGTTGAAGGAATAACTTTGTTTATATATATATATTTAATTGCTTCCCATTAAGGTGGGCATCTGACATCTGGGGTAAGAAAAACACATGTAATGGCATCGGCTACATGCTTTATACCCCTGACTACCTGACGTCACTGAGGATGCGACAGCAACTGACGCAGGACCCAAGACTTTTGTAATCAGGCCGACTGGGGGCTACTGCAACAGATAAGCCAAATGTGATGACTGCAACAGTGAATACACTCTAACGTCTACATTTATGTTAAGTGTACGCAACTGTACTTCTGAGGAGTTTCCTCTCACTAGTTAACTCTGATTTCTTTGAAATCTGAGGTAGGTTTAATGCTAGTTGGCAGCAAACAAGATGTTGGGAAGGTAGAGGTGCATTGTGGGATAGGGTTTCGGCCTCGAGCTGTTGGAGACCTCGAGCTTTGCAATTGCAAACCCATCAGTAAGAATGAAGGCGAAATTAGCAACTCACATGGAACATTATGGTAAGTACACAACTTCTTTTTTCTTCTAGTGAAGCTTTTCTTTTGTTGATTTGGATGTATGCTTGGGGTCATTGTGTTGAAATGTGAAATTCCTCCATCTTCAGCTTTCTGGCAGACGCCTGAAGGTTTTGGGACAAAAATGACTGGTGTTTGGAACTGTTCATAACTCCCTCCACCTTGACTAAAGCCTCAGTTCCAGCTGACAAAAAGCAACCTCAAAGCATGGTACTGCCACCACCATGCTTCCCAGTGGGGATGGTGTTCTTTTGGTGATGCAAAGTGTTTTCCCGCCAAATGTACCTTCTGGAATTGTGGCCAAAAAGTTCAACTTTGGTCTCATCAGACCATAACACATTTTTCCACATGCTTTTGGAAGACTTAATGTATTGCTTTGCAAATTTTGCCGAGTTTGCATCTTTTTCTGTGCAAGAAAAGGCTTCTGTCTTGCAACCCTTCCCCATAGACCACACATATGGGGAATACAGGAGATTATTGTTGCGTGTAGTACTCTACCAGTACTTGCCAGAAATTCCTGCATCTCCTTCACTGTTGCTGTAGGTCTCCTGGCAGGTCTCCCTGACTAGTTTTCATCTAGTCTTTTCATCAGTTTTGGAGGGACGTCCAGTTCTTTGCAGCGTTACTGTTGTCCCATATTTTCTCCACTTTTGATAGTCTTCACTGTGTTCCATGGTGTATCCATTGCTATGGAAATTTTTTTTTGTACCCTTCTGATTGGTTCCTTTCAACAGTGAGATCCCTTTGTTTTGTAAGCTCTCTGCGAACCATGGCTTTTGCTGTAGCAGACAACTGAGTAAAAGTCAGGAAAATCCTACTAGGACGGTTGAACTTTATTTGTGGTTAATCAGAGTATCTTTGATGGCAGGTGTGCACCCAAGAAGACTGAATGCTGCATTTAAATCAGAATGGCGCTTCAAGAAAGTATTAGTTTAAGGGTGCGCATTCTTGCGCGACCAACTTACTTTGTGTTTTTTATTTTATATATATTTCCCTAACAGATTTGTTTGTTTTTCAATTGGATTGTACAGGTTATAGGTCACATGAAAGGTGGGAAAAGTTTTGAAGTGATTTATTGTGGTCTCTTTTTTTTTTTTTTTTTTCTTTTTTTAATATATCAAAAAAAAAGAATTTTAACTTGGCTGTGTACACTTATTATATCCACTTTAGCTCTAAAGCACCCTTTCAAATCAGATAATTCTAAATCACCTTGATCTGATGATGGATGGATTTTGCCGGATCTATACACATCTGACAGGCAGCTCAGGAATTTTGGATCGAAGGATCAGGCATAATTCCTCTCCTTTGTCTGAATACCTCCAATCCTGTTTTTCACTAGAGTGTTACAGATGTGGTCACCTTGGCTTACTGTTCTTTGGTCAGATAAGTGGTATTTTTTTAGGTAGTCTTTAGGTTTTCAGTTTTTGTTTTTCTGCCACTTTAGCTAACAACTTTGTCTTCCTTGGAGGAATTGTCTTGTAGTGGTAGTTTTGCTTACCAAAGAAAAAAAAAAAGAATTGTTTGACTTTCTCTTTTTCTGCTTGTAGTGTTTGTTTTGGGAAATCTGATTGTTGAGGTTGTTTTGGGATTCACTTTAGAATTATGTAGTAGTTTGCTTCCATTTTCTTGTGGTTGTGGTTACTGCTTGTGCAAACTTTTTAAAGCCAAAGGCTATAAAAAGGAATGTCTTATTTTTTGTGGACACAAGATTCCCAGGATGCACAATCCATCTGTATGTTGTTTAGGGGCACATTGCATCCTAACAAGGATTGCATTGTGTACTCTTTCAGGGGCAGAGCTCTTTACTACAAGGAGTTTAAGGCATGTAAGGGACTTCTCTCTACCTCCATGGGGGATTGTAACCCATGACCATGATCTTCTCCTTGTAGCTGGAAAACAGCAGAGAAAAATAAGGGAGAGAAGGTTAAGGAAAATAACAAGGACAAAGGCAAGAGTATGGGCTTTGAGGGAACTTCCCTAAGAAATACTGGGAGTAAGAACCAAGAAAAAAGTTTCCCAATCTAATAGGCCCATTGGGCCTGGCTCTAAAGACACCAAGGTCTTTGGATTCGACTGTGATATTGGATCTGATTAAAATCAGAGATTACTCTGCCTTTTTCTGGATCCAGGTGCGTGCTGGAGCCAGGTAGTCCCAGACTTCATTTCCCTTTCATACAAGAGAAGTCATTCTAGCACATTCTAATCCAAGGCCACTCTCATCAGTCTTTTCTCTTGGGTCACTGCTGTCAGTATGTTGCCTGTCTGAAGCTGATGTGGACAGGATGATCATGAAATTCTTGAGCTGGATTCAGCTTGGGGGTCTTCCATGCACTGACCACAGTGTGGTGGGGGTATTTGGGGGTGTCCAGAGCCATCCTCCCATCCCTTACACACTCTATTGGTGATTACTCCTGTGAGCCAACCTTTGGCTCTGATTGTGATCTGAGGGTTCCCTGAGGGGTACTTGCGTCTGAGGCAAAAGGTTGGATTTCTTTAGTTCCAGCAATATCTGTGACCTGGCTGATTCTGGCATCTAATCTCAACTGATCCTGGAGCAGAGGAATCAGTTCTGGTGCTGGGGGGGCAAGATAGACTCCGAGGTTTCCTGATCCTTCCGTTCTTGGCTATTTGGCTCTCAACATCTCAACCTAGTGTTGGCCTTGAGCTGAATTGGTGTTCAGAATGTGCCCTTGTCAAGGTCTTGGGATCCCGCAAGGCTTTCTTTCGGGCACATTTCAGTTTCAGATTTCAAGACATTCTTTAGTGTCCTTTTAAAATCTAGAGAGCAGGTTTTCTTTCACACTTGGAACCACCTCTTTCCTTGGGTATTTAAGATTAACTACCATTACCTCTTACCATGTTGTGACAGTCCACATTGTGGACTCCCCATCTGCTCCAGAGTTTCTCCTGGTGTATCCCACTGTGCAAGTACATAGGAAGCATGCGTTCAAAAGGAGGCACTTGGACACCCCTCAGGATTCTTATGGAGGGTACTGATTTTTATTAAGGGGATGGTTTGTCTAGATTGCACTAGAGAATGTTTCTTTTGAGATCCTGTAATTAAAACCAGGGGGGGTCCACAGATGCATCCTTCCGGGTTGAGTGTATTGATCTTTGTGTTTCACTGTTGCAGTTATCACACTTGGTTTTATCCTGCCAGGGGTAGCCCGAATGCCAGAGGCTTAGTTTTTCTGCGTCAGTTGCTGTCACTTCCGGACTGATGTCAGGTAGTCAGAGGTTATAAAAACAAGCAGCCAATGCCATTACATCAGTCTTTCTTTCTGAGGAGCCCAAAACAGAAGTAGTTCGCACGAGTGCCGGTCGGCCTCTACCTGAGTTTTCGTTCCGAAATTGAATCATCTTGAAGTCTTCAAAAGCTGAGTACCTCATTGGGGATCCTTTTTATCTTGCTCTAACCGAGGTCAGAAAAAGTTAACTATTTTCTCGCCCTTGGAAAGCAAATACCACACCAAGATTTCTATTCTTACTGCATCACCTATTTAGGCCCAGACCACAGCATTACCTCGCTGTCGGTTTTATGCTTTGTTCAATACCCGAACTATTCATCGTCGGGCCCTTATTGTAGCTAAATACTTTTGTTCTCGATCTACGTATTCTGAAATGGCTTCGGTAAGCCATCCGACTACCGATCTTCCTAAAAAACATAAGGATAAAGACAGACAGTACATGTCCAAAACTGCCGACACTACCGTTAAGCTAGTCGTCAGTTCACCGGTGCTCAATGTGCTTTCGCAGCCCCTGATGCCTGCTTCGATGGATTCACAGGCCACTACTGAGACATGTTCGGAGTCCGGTATGTCGCGAGACTCTTCTTTGACTGGAACCTGTGGATGTCTCTACCTTGGATGGGTCCGGAACCACTGTGAATGCACCAGCTTCTGAGGAAGTTCTTCTCACTACCGATATTTGACACAAACAGACGACTTTTGTGTCCAGTTTTTTTCTAAAACTACAGTGTTTCTAAGGCCAAGAGTACGAGCTATGCCTAAGCAAACGATGACCCAAACTCCAGCGCCTGCTTCCTTGCCACAATCTCAGATGCTTAAAATGGCAGAAGTCCTGATCTTGCTGATTAGGGGAAGCCAGCCTTCCCCTGCTAAAAGAAAGGGACTTGTCCCCAGTGTTTTTATCTGACAGAGTCCAACAACTCTGAGGTTTCTGAATATGAAGACATGCCCTTATCTGCCTATGAGGATTCAGATGCAGAGGAATCCATTCCTTCTGCCTCCCTTCCAGGGGATTTGTCTTTTGGTGAAACCCTACATACTTTGAGTGAGCATTTCCATTGGGAATGCCAGTATTATCCTCAATCCAAAAAGAGACTCAAGGAATTTTTAGATTTTCCACAGCACAGACCCTTGGCTATCGCTCCTGTTTTGGATGTTCTGGATGATGTCTGTATGAAATCCAGTCCAATTCATGATACTTTACCCCCCTGCTCCTAGGAAACCTGACAGGTACTACAGAGTCCCCGACTCAGAAATTTCTCTTCAAAAATCCTACTGCTGACCCAGAGGTCATCTCCCAAGGACCTAAAGGAATAAAAGCAACTACAGCTAAGAATCCCACCCCCTTGGACAGGGATTACCGAGCTTTAGACAGATGGGGTAAAAAAAAATTTACACATCTGCAACTCTCGCCATTAGAGCATTGAATTGTCAGTTCCCCATGCTGAAATACCAGCAACATACTATGGAACTTAAGTAAAAATTATCTACCTTTTTTGACTGCAGAAAATTAAGAATTACAGGAGCTTGTGCATTTTGCAAGCCAAGTCAGCAAGCATACCCTGCAATGTAGATTTGACGCACTAGAAGCATCTTGCCACGGTAGCAGTCACAGGTTCTGTACTTTAAAGGCATGCCTGGCTTATGGAGCAGACCTTACCAGACCATGTCAAATCAAAATTATTGGACACTCCTCTTAACAATGACTATCTTTTTGGCACTAAAGCAGAAGAGGTTTTAAAAAAGATGGAAGAAAAGAATAAGTCTATGCAGACAGTCAAAAATTGTTTGCAAGTACAGCCTCCAAGATTCAGAATGCATTGCCCCTCAAAACATTGGTCCTTTCCAGCCCCCTCAAGACCATCTTAAACTAGACCTAGGGTAAACGGATCCCCCCAGATTACAGTCTCAGGGTATGCAGAGATCTAATCAATGGAGTACCCCCATTTCTAAAGCAAGGAATGCTAAGCCACCCCCTTAAGGAAAGAATTCCCAATGACTTCTCAGCTCCACTCCTCACCTCTGCTCAATTGTCCGTGCCCCTAGGAGGAAAACTTGCCCACCATGCAGTAAACTGGACCTCCATCACCAATGATCGATGGTTCCTCAACACAGTATCCCAGGGGTACAAATTTTATTTCCACACACTGCCAACCCCAAAAGGGTTCCCAGACCATCCCCTAAACCAGTGGGCAGATGCACAAAACCAAGTTCAGTCCCTGCTCTCCATAAGCCCAATTTGGCCTGTTCCTGCAGAACAGATAGGCCAAGAGTTTTATTCCAGCTTTTCTTGGTACCCAGAAAAAAGGACACCTGGTGACCAATCTTACACCTATCCATTCTAAACACCTTTTTGATGGTACCAAAATCCAAAATGTTCACCCTACAGCAGCCCTATGCTGTCCAAAGATCTCGTTAGCCACTCCTGACCTAACAGAGGCCTATCTGCACATCCCAGTCAGGGACTCTTGCAGGAAATATCTACGTTTCAGGGCAAGATCTATACATTATCAGTTGTCCGCACTCCCTTCGGCTTATCCACTGCTCCCAGAGTTTTCCAAAATGCTTGGCTCCAGCCATTGCCTATTGCAGACAGAGGAATCTGACATGCCATGCCTCCTGACATTTGTAAAGGGCCTCCTAACCTTCTTTGAGGGTACACGATCAATGAAAAGAAATCCAAATTATTTCCCAGACAAAAAATTGTATTCCAGGGAGCAAGCTTGGACACATCATCCCAGATGGCATACCTTACTCCAGAAAAACAAGCTTATCTGATAGGCTACTTCGCTCAAATATTCACCAGAACCCAGCTATCCGCAAGGAAAATCCTGCAGTCTCTACGATTCATGGCCTCCTGCATTCTACTAATCCCATATGCCAGATTGCATATGAGGAAACTTCAGTAGTACTTCAGTCTGTGGTGCCACATTCTGAGGACCTTGAAACTGTCATTTTTATAATACCTTGTCTAGGGAAAAGAGTTCCTTTGGTGAGCAGCAGCATCCAAACACAAGGGGTTTCTCTTTACACAACTCCACCACAGATGCATCAAACTATGCCTGGTGTGCACATCTGGACGGCAGGTGCATTCAGGGCCACTGGAGCCCAAATTAAATTCATCTGCACATCAACCAAAAAGAGATGCTAACTGTTCAGCGCACTGACTGCTTTCAAATCTTTACTCTCACCAGGGCCCCTACTAATCAAAACCGACAACACCACAGTGATGTGGTGCATCTTGTTGGGGGGAACCCACTCCTACCCACAGTGCAAGGTAGCAATGACCCTGTGGAACACTGCCTCAGCCATGCATATTTACCTGCAAGCTCAGTTCTTGCCAGGCAACCAAAACTCTCTGGCAGACAACTTGAGCAGAATTCTCCTAGACCCACACAAGTGGCAATTAAACCACAACACCTTCAGCCTTGTGACCCAGAAATGGGGTACCCCGAGGGTTGTACCCATTTGCCTCCCCCTACATCCACCATCTCAGCAAATTCAGCACCAGGGTACCTCACAGCAAGTCCTGGAATGTGGTTGCCCTTTACTTCATGTGGGCAAACCTCTCAATCTATGCATTTCCCCCTCTGCTTCTTCTTACAAGAGCAATACTCAAGATAAGGGAGGAAAGACCAAGGGCAATCCTGATTGCCCCAGACTGGTCACGCCAGCACTGGTACCCACTACTGTCACCAGTGCCCCCATGACACCTCCCCCAGATCCCAACTCTCCCGACTCAGCGTTTTTGCATCTGCAATTGCAGACCCTGAACCTTTAAGCCTGGCTTATGCCTTGAATTCTTCTCCAGTGGCCAGCCTTTGCAAGCAGGTACTATGTCATACATGATGCCAGATGACCCAGTACAAGGAAATCCTATGCTGACAAGTTGAAAAGGTATTGTTCCTGGATTCACAGTAAAGGAGCAGATACAGCACAGCCCTCTTTACCTGTCATCCTGGATTACCTAGCAGACCTACTCCAGAGGCCTGCCCTTCTCTCCCATTAAGATCCATACCTCTGCTATCTCTGCTCATTACAGCACTGAGCCTACCTCTCTTCTCTCACCCTCTCATCAAGCAGTTTCTTAGAGGGAGTCAAAAACTTAAGGTCACCAAGAAGAGCCCCCGCCCCTGCTTGGGACATTAACTTTGTACTGGAAAAGCTCACCCCCCCCCCCCTTGAGCATGCAGGGTTAGCAGAGTTAAAATTCCTCTCGGAAAATGGCATTGCTTCTGGACGTCACTTCAGCTAGAAGAGTGTCTAAGCTACAAGCACTTATGGCTGTTGAACCCTTCATTAGTCTTCATGCTGACAGGGTCTCCCTCAGGACTAACCCAACTTTTATGCCTAAAATGGTGTCCAGTATGGCTCTCAACCAATTTATCCATTTGTCCACCTTTTTCCCTAATCCTCAAAGTAAGCGGGAAAGGATCCTGCACTCTAGATGTGCACAGACAGCTCAGAGTCTTCCTTGATAGGACTAAGCCCTTTAGGAAATTTGACCATTTACTAGTCAGCTTTGCACCAGGATCAGAGGGCAAGACAATATCAAAACAAGCCATCTCCAGATGGATAGCACACTGTATCCATTTCTGTTACAAAAACTATGGGAAACCACCCCCTCAGAGGGTCAGAACGCATTCCACTAAGGCAACTTCAACCTCTACAGCCTTTCTCAGTGGAGTCCCTACCAGGGACATTCTGGAAGGTACTACTTGGAGTTCTGTGCAAACCTTCACCAAGCATTACCACCTGCCTATCTTTTCTAAATCCAGGGTGGGCTTTGTAACAGCAGTCCTGCATGGCGTACTAGCCAGCCCCTACTCTTCTTGACTGCCTCCACCCATTCTTCAGCGTTGGGAATCAACCCAAGTGTGATGACTGCAACAGTGAAACACAAAGAACATAGTACAGTTGTGTACACAATGTAGATGTTGGTGTGTTAACTGTTGCAGTCCTGGTTTCCCACCCTCCAGCCCCCTTGTCTCTCTCTTCCTCACTCCTTATAGGGCTGTTGGTATTTACTTTTTACTGGTGGTGTTTTTCCATCATAACGTAGCTCTCTATTTGTGGGCTCCTGACATTTGGGGCAAAAAATGCTGATGTAATGGCATCTGCTGCCTGTTTTTATTCCTGTGACGACGTGACGGTCGGTCCTAAAGTGACAGCAACCAATGCAGAAATACTAAGCCTCTGGTATTTGGGCCGACTGAGGGCTACCCCTGGCAGGATAACCGAAGTGTGATGACTGCAACAGTGAATACATTTTTAACATCTACATTTATGGTAAGTGTACACCACTGTACTTTCCTTGTGGCTTTCTCATCTCGTCCTACTTGCTGGGTAGTCCATCCTGCAGATAAATGTGGATTTGGTTTTGAGGTGGATTTGAAAGGAACCAGACATGGTAAACTCATCCCTTGTAAACCTGGCAAAACCTTGGTTTCCCCTAATGACCAAACTTTCTTTAGCAAGAGTCCAGCAGTAGATTCCATGGTGGTAGCATGGGGCATTTGAAAGTTTGTGGTAAGGGTTCTACTGTCCATCTCTGTCAGGAGTACAGGTTGTTGGATAGGTTTGGAAAGTGGGTTTACATTTCAGCAACCTTAGTGATAGGAAGCTGAACTGCTTAACTTGTCTAACATGATTTTAGAGGAACTTGACAGAGGAGCTTTCAAAGCATGTCATGGGGGGGGGTCCCTTACGTGAGGAAGTCCATAAAACAGTGGATATTCTGCTGGCTACCTTGCAGTCCTTATCAGTTGTGTCCACAAGCCTTATTTCCATGTGGCGTATGGCTAGTCAAGAACAACAGGTTCTGGCATTGCCATTCGCTGGCACAACTGGATACGTCTCTGTGGCTTTGTAGAGCACTTAAAGATGTCCATCGATGTCCCATATGACTGATGCATCTTTGGACTGAAGGTGAAGGGAACTATAGACATCAGGATGGAAGGATGCTGTCTGCCAATGGGATCCACTTTTCTAACTCCAAAGGTCCTTTTCTAGGAACCAGAAAAGGAGGCAAGAATCTGTTTCCATAAATCTCAGGAGTTTGCACCTAACACGTTTAGCGACAGGTGGAGGGGGGGAGAACAATCGCAGTGGATGTCACCCTCTCAGTAGAGGTGATCTGCCAAACAAAGGGTTTTGGAGGCACTTCTCCGACACACCATTCCAGCACTCTTGAAGGGTTGCCCCATTGCCACACTCTAGAGGCATTTGGGGGGGTGGAGGGGGCTTGTCTGTGCATCCTTCAGTCCTGGACAGCCATCACTTGAGATTTGTAGATGCATGTAGTCAGTCAGGCAAGCTACAATTTCCATGTTTTTTCTTCCCCCACATGTGCCTTCTTGGTAACCAACTCTGAAAGGAAGGCTGCGACAGAAGAGAGTAAGTGTTACTGGACAGGCGAGTCATCCGTGAGGTCCCACCAGACCAGCAAGTATTAGGAGTCTACTTAAGGTTCTTTTTGGTAACAAAGAAAAACTGGGACCTCTTGTCCCTTTTGAACCTCAGTCATATACTTCAGTATGTAAAACAGAGTTCGGATGGTAACAGTTCATTCCCTCCTGCCTGTCAAAGAAGAATTTCTGGATGCACTTATAAACTTTTAGGACACAAGCTACCGCATCAAGATAGCTGGGTGGTCCAGAGGGTTCCTCTGCCTGTGGCTGGGAGACTGTCATTTCCAGTTCACGTTGGTCTTACTGCAGCCCCGCCCCAAGTATTCATACTTGCCCCAACGTACATACCCCAAGTATAGCAGTGGTTGTAGCTCCCATGTTCCTATACTTGTACTGGCACATAACTATTCCTCCAGTAATGTATTTCAAGCCAGGGATAGCAATGTTACCAGTTCCGTTCCTATTCCATTAGATTGGAATGGGTCCGGAGCCAGAGTTTCTTTATCTGATCATTGGGGCTGGGGTCTACTGAGACATTATTGGATCCATCCCTGCCCCTTGGAGCCTCAGCACTGGGTGGTTCATGTCCCCTTCCCTTCCTTCAGGCATGGATATGGTCGGTGTTGTGATCTACCCTTGCTGGAAGTCTCTGCTCAATTTCAGATGGCCATGGCTTTTCTGGATCTGTCTGCCTTTGATGTTGGGGTCGGTCTTTTTCTTTCTAGAGATCCAGTCTCTCATCCCTTGGATCCACTCTGTATTTCCTCTTTGGTTCTGAGCTCTGAGTCCATCAGGCCATTTCCACAGGGATAGCCAGTTCCTTATTGCTTAGTCAATCCCACTAGAGGTATTCTACCTCTTGTATATCTCCTGAACATCCCACAGGGGAGAGTGATCAGAATAGGTTTTGCAAAAGGAGGCACATATTCCCTGTTGGAATCTCACTGAGGATACTGATTTTTGAGGAAGGAGCAGACCCCTGCAGATCACCACCTGGTGACGTCTGCTTTTGGAGCCTTGGGCAGAAAGGTTGTTGGTTTTCCGATTAATCCTTCTCCAGAGGAATCCGTATGGTTGGAAGCTTTTGGTTCTGGCTTAAACCCCCCCCCCCTGTGGATGACCTCATAGATTTACTCACTAACAATGGAAGTAGATGGATTCCGTTATGCTTGTACTGTGACAGCCTGCCAAATTCCTTGCTCCGCCTGAAGATAAACCTCACTGGAGCAAAGGAGTCCCAGTAGATGCAATGCTGGTGGCGGCTGCCACTAAAAAAGTGCTAGCAGATCACAGGTAGTCTGTCTACCCACAGTACAGAGAGTCTAGACTACTGGGCATATTCAGAAAACAAGTCTCTTCTGCAGCGACATTCACCTTGAGGTCAATAAACTACTTGGCACATTTTACAAAATTAGAGAGATTTGACCAAAGGACTGTCAAATTCTGAGTCCATGTCTGCAGAGGTTTTCAAAAGATAGTCATCTCGGCTAGCCAATCATAGTTTTCAACTCATCGATGAGGTTGATCTCTCACAGCTGAAGGTGCCTCACTGGCTGCTGGTTCAGGCATTGCGGTAAGGAGACGTGCTTGGATGTAACTGTGTGACTTTGTGGAGCCTTTTAAGACGTCTTTCATCAGCACTTCTTTGATAGAACATCTTTGGTCCATCTGTGAAAGAAATGCTTACCCACATTGAACAAGAAGGAAAGACCCTGTCAGTTGTGGGAATTATGTTTTCTATCCCTCAACGAATATTCTATAGAAATCAGAGAGGCAGTAAAATGTGGTTTTGCAAGTCTCTGGGACCTTACCAAGATCCACATGGCAACTCTTTGAGACCGAGCAAGGCAGATCTAGTGGTAGACATTGCCCTAGAGGCAGAGGAAGCTTGCAAAATCAGGGTTTCCTTGATTCTTTTTTGGATAGACCCTACCAGCATTCCTGAGGTGCTGCCCAACTGCCGATCACTGGAGGCAGTCAGAGGACGATTGTCTTTGTAACTGGACACCTGGGCTAGCATAACAAAAGATTCTTGTTTGTAAAAAATATTGTCCAGTGGTAACCATTTTTCCATCCCCCAATCTACAAAAGTATAAAGCTTTCTGATGTTCCACCCAGTCAGAGGAAGACAGCAGCTCAAGAAATTCTAAAGCTGCTGGACAAGTGTCATCCAAGAGGTCCCACCAGACCAGATAGGATTCAGGATATACATGCTTCTTTTTAGTGCCCAAAAAGACAGGGGACCCAAGACCAATTTTGGATCTGAGCAAACCAATATATGAAAGTCAAAATTTGAATTGTCATGATCCAGTCCATTCTGCAGTTTCTTCGCAAGGAATATTGGATGTGCTCCATAGATCTTCAGGATATATACTGTATCAAAATAAAGAGGAGCTCCCAAAGATATTTATGCTTTCGGCTGGGAACTAATCGTTACCAGTTAAGAGCCCTGCTCTTTGGACTCACTACAGCCCCCAGGGTAATCAACAAATGTATGGCAGCGGTGGCTGCTCACTTGCAACTAAAGGGATTCCGATTGTTTCCATATTTAGATGACTGACTCCTCACCACCTCCTGTATACATCTCCTTCAACAATCAAGGTTTGTCATTCACTGGGAATAACAATCACCAGGTCACATCTGGCACTAGTGCGGAGTCTGAAGTTGATTGGCATACATCTGAAAATGACTAAACAAATTGCATCCTTATCAATTCATCACATGGACACATTTGTATCTCAGGTTCATTGGATTTTGTCCCATCCATCTCCTCCAGCCAGATTCATTCTTGAAGTACTGGGGTCTATGGTAGCAGCAAGACTACTACCACCTTTAGCACGTTATTGTGTGTGTTCTTCTGTGGACTGTAGCCGTTCAGTGGTTTATTCTTTGACAACCCATATCTTTTACAGTCAAGCTTGCACCAGTTTGCAAACACCACATTCCTTGGTTGATTGAGTTGTACGACATCTGGGCTGGCCCTTTGTTTTGCTGCTCCCACAGTGAGTATGGAGGCCTCCCAATTGAGATGGTGGGGCTTTACTTAAGAAGGAAGGTCCAATGCACATGGTTCCCTCAAAAGACCAATTTTTACATATCAATGTCCTGGAGATGAGAGCAGTCCTATTAGCACTGCAAGCATTTAAAGATGCTCTTCCTCAAGGGACTGTTGTGATTCAGACCAACAGCATCTGTAGTTTGGTGTATTAACATACAAGGGAGAACCAAGTCGTATCCTCTCTGTAGAGAGGCTGTGTGTGGCAGTGGGTGATCTGCACCAACTGTTTTCTAGTTGCAGTGCCCATTCTGGGAAAAAGTTGACCATCTGATCTCCTTTACACTTATTCCCTACTTCCTTTGATTCCCAAATTCCTACAGAAAGCAATCCGGTTTAAGAGCTTGGTCATCATTTCCCCTTATTGACTTGGACAGGTGTGGTTCCCTTTCCTTTGGTCTCATCTTTATTCTGTCTGGATACTGGACCCAACTCCATATTCTCTAGTATTGCTCAGGAATTTTATCCTAGTATCCCACCGCTCAAACTAACCATGATTTCTACAGATGTCCTATTCATCTGTTGCAGTATTCTTTACATGAAGGATTTCTCTGCCGTCGGTGACCTGAGATCCGCCAGTATACAAAAGGCTTTCACTACTGTAGGGTGCATGATGCATTGCATGTAGGCTGCTCTCGTATGTAGGACATAAGTGACATACACACATACCTATCTCAGAACTTCTCTGCCACCAGTCCAAATGCCACTTCACCGAGCTGTTTTTGTTCCGAGATTTCTGAGGTAAGTGCCCCATTGGGAAAATCTTGTTTCTTTTGCTACTGTTTTGTGGTAGGGTCCATGTCATGGAAAAAAGGCCAATGCCAGTGTGGAAGAGAAATTCCACATAAAGATGGCCATCTTTAGTGTTCTGCCTAAGACCTACCCACGACCACAAATCCTGTCCCATTTACCAGGCCTTTGTGCCCAAGACCCTTAGAAGTAGACAATCCTCCTTAGCAGTTTAGTAAGAAAAGTAGCACTTTTTTTTTTAACTGAAAGTGCAATGGAAGCATACTTGGTGCCTGAGGTAGTCAGTTCGCTAAGTGGAATGCCAAAAATCCGAGGCTTGAAGCTTCTGCTGCACCTCTTACTATGGACATCTCTCTTGGTAGATGAAAGCTCAGATGTGTACTGTTCCTGGTTCCAATTCACAGGCCATGCCTGATGTTGAGGCCACCTTGGATCCCACCACAAGCACGTCCTCAGAGGCTGAGCAGGCGTCCGTTATGAATGCACAGGGGAACTGCGGCTTGTGATAACCAAAGGCCCTAAGGGGATATATCAGATTCTGGTGTGGGAGGTAATTCAATTGGATATTATTGAATGTAGCCCTACGCCTGGCCCTCCCACATTACATAGGGCAGACCTGCATCATAAGAAGAAGCAGAAAAGCAAACACTTGTTCCCTCCTAAGGAAACTCCGTGATTGTGAACAATTCACCCAAGGCTTTTTCAAGGCCATTATCGCCCTTAAGCCCCCTTTGGATACTTAATTCCCGACCCCCACAGAAAAGGGTTAGGTAAGAGTTTTTTTCAGATGAAGAGGCATTCTCAGAAGAGGAATCTCTGGCCTGTTCTTACAGATCCCCTCCTCTCTAGACTGTGCTTCCCCAGAGGAGGAGGACTCCAATGGAATTGACTCACCCATGGAAGAAATCTCCTTTGGAGAGACCCTAGTCAAAATGAGAGATTAAGTGGGATAGCACACGGGTATCTGAAGCACAAAACAGGTACTATAACCTTCCAGTGGAATCACCCAACCCATAGGCTGTTGCTCCTGTTTACCTGCCTTTCTAGATGCCTTTGTTTCTGCCTGCAAGACCCAAGATTCCCATCCTTTTGCCCATAACACGCCTGACTGATTTTGCAAGTTCTCTGAGGACTGCAAATTTCTGTTTAAATGTCCTTCAGCAGACCCATCAATTATTTTAGTGGCTTCAGACAAACCATCGAGGTTACTGCCTTCAACCTCTCCTACTTTCCAATAATGACAGCAGGATCCTGGAAAGGTTGGACAAGAAAGTGTACACTTTTCTGCCACGTTGGCATGTAGCGCCATTAATTGCCAGACGCATGACAAAGTTTGCCCTAGAGCTGATGTCTCAACTCTTCCAAGTCATTTCTGACTTGTCTGACTCAGAATAAACCTTGGCTGCATTTATGGTCGAAGCCTTCTTGCAGATAACTTTCCACTCTATCAAATACAGCTGTGATGTTGCAGAGGCTTCTGCCAGGGCAGCTGGCGGTCTCTTAAGGGTAATTCCTGATTAAGACTCCAGCCTTTACCAGAAGACATTAAATTTAAGCTTATAGATGCCCCTTTGGACAACTCCGCATTGCTTGACCCAGCATCTGCTAATGTATTTAAATCTCTGCAGGAAAAGAATGGAATTGCAAGAATTGAAGCATAGCTTTGTCTCAATAGTGCCTACATTTCAGCAAAAGTATCCATCAAAAACTACCTTTTTACGTAAGAACCCCCTCCTGCTTCCACCTAAAACAAAAAAGGATTGTAGGAGACCTCTGCAGCCCAGAACTGCTCCTGCAGGTAGTTGTTTTTCTGTGGCTTCCTGGCATTTTCAGTTGTCTGCCTTGCCCTTTGGAATTTCTATTGCACCAAAGGTATTTATAAATTGTCTAGCCCCTGTGATTGCCTCCTACAGCTTCAGGGCATCCATGTTTTCTGTTACCTAAATCTCCACTCTATGGCAACCTCCCCAGAGATACTAGATCACATCTTCTGGGGGTTTGGATATAGACAGACCTCATTAGGGTCTCTTCCTCCTCAGAAGACACAGGACCTCATGTCCTACTTCATATGCCTTCTGCTTGTTCACCACATTTTCGCCATAGCTTTCCTCAGTTTTTTTGGGTTTTATGGGATCCAGTATTGCAGTGCTACTTTTGACAAAACTTCACATAAGAAAACCCCAGTGGTTCATAAAGGCATTTTGGATGCAGCATTTGTATCCTGTGGACTTTCCAACCCCTAATCCTGTCTGAAGAGTGAGGTACAGTGTTGGATTCAACAAGTGTTCCTCAACCCAGGACTTCCCTTGCATCCTCTGCCACCAGTCCAAAGGCGGTTTGCAAACTCAATGGATGTGGGCTGGGAGGACAGCTTTTGGAAGCTTGAAAACTCTCGAGGGGTATGGCCCCCTCTCAACAAAGGGAACACATCACTGTAAGGGAGATAAGGGCGCTACTACTAGACATTCAGAACTTTCATCCTCTCTTCCTCCCAGGCCCTTTAAAGCTGTTCATAGACCATGACTGTCTTCTGGTAGGTGAACAAGCAGGGGGAACCAAATCCAACCATTGTGCAGGCTGGCACTCCAGATTTGGGAGCTGGCAGTTTAATGTCTGGTGATTCTTCAGGCAGTGTACATCCCATCCAGCCAAAATTGTGTGGCAAACACCTTGAGCAGGTCCCTAACAGTCCTACAAATACATGCTTCAAAGGGATATGTTTCTGGACATTGTACACCAGTGGGAGGGTATACCTCAAGTAGATGGGTTTCCCTCCCCCATGAATACAATCTTGTGCCAGAGTCACACTCCCTGTTCTTGGAAGGTGGACTCCCTTTCGTCCTCTTGGAAGGGGATGTTTCTTTATGCATTATTATTATTTATGACCATTTTGAAAGTCCTGTTCAAAATTAATCTGGACAAACCAGAGATCTTGATGGTAACTCCCCTTTTGGCCAAGACAGCATTGGTTCCCCCATCTCCTGCATTTAGCCAAGGGAAATCACCACAAATTGCCTCACAGGGTGGACCTTCTCGCACAAGACAAAGCAACTATCATACATTCTCACTTGTCTACCCTTCAATTGGCTCTGTGGGTGATAGGGTTTTAATTCCTTTCAGACACTTCTCTGAGGATGTGCTAAAGGTCCTGCAGGAGGACAGGAAACCCAGTACCAGAAATTCTTACTTCTCCAAGTGGAAGATTTTTTCACTTAGTGGATCCTGGTTTTGTGAGACACCAGTCAGTGGCAGTCCCCTTGGTTCTATCCCATTTGTGTGAATTGCTCAATGCTGGCTTAGCCTAGTCTTCCGTGAGGGCCCGTATGTCAGCTGGTTCTGCCTATATCCCCCTTCTAGCTAGCAGATTTGAGGCTAAACAGGTTCTTAAAGGTGTCCTTCACATTGCACTTCCCAGGAAGCCTACCCGTCCTCCCTGAAATCTTAATTTTATACTTGAAAAACTGACTCTCTCCCCTTTCAATCCAGCTTCATCAGTGTCCCTGCAACATTGTTCCAGTAAAACTGTACTTTTAGCTATTACTTCAGCCACACATTTGTCTGAGCTCCAGGCTCTAGTGGCCTCTCCTCCCTTTTGGGTTTTTCATGAAGGCAGGCTCACCTTGCATACCAATTTGTCAGGTAGTCAAAGAATTGTCACTTAACTGCTCCATTCATTTACCTACATTTCCTTCACAAAGTTCTAGTGAGAAGGTGTTGCACACTTTTGACGTTCATAGGCAACTTGGATGTTACTTGGACAAGACCAAACTTGTTAGGAAATCAGACCAGCTTTTGTCTCCTACCATCCCAGGGCTCGGGATTGCATGTTTACAAGCAGACTATTTCTGCTTGGATCTTTAAGGCTGTTGAAACTTTATGCAAAGCTTGGGAAGACCCTTGCTTATTCTGTTAAGGCACATTCCACTAGGGGTGTAGCTGCTTCAGGTGCTTTCTTCAAGGGATTCGATACTAGCTTTATCCTTGAAGTGGCGACATGGACTTCTGTGCCTAACTTCACTAAACATTATGAAATGGATGGCATTTCTTAGCCTTGAGCAGGTTTTGCCAGAGCTATACTCCATGGCTTTCTGGACAGCTCAACTGCTTCTCCACCCTTTCCATATGAGCTTTTGTTCTCTCCCTCATGTAAAGAATACTGCAACAGATGAACCGAAGGACATAACAGTTGTGTAAAATCTTACCATAATGATGGATGTCCTCTTCTGTGTTGCAGTATTCAAGTCTCTCCCTTCTTCCACTCTGTTTTGGTTCTTGGATTGTCATACCCTACTTTCCTTATGTAGGTGTGTGCATATGTCACTTTTATTGCTGTAAGAGAGCAGCCTATGTGCGACATGTCACACACCCTACAGTAGTGAAAGACTTTTGTATACTGGCTGACGTTGGGTTGCCTTCAGTGGAGAACTCCCTCATGTAAAGAATACTGAAACAGATAAGAGGAGGACATCCTATCGTTATGGTACGATTGTACCCAGCTATTCTTTCTATTAGTAGGCCAACAGCCTTGGCTTTCTTCCCCAGTACATACCATTCTGTTATCCTCATAAAAATACTTCACCGAGAAAGTTTATAAGATAATTTCAAAACCCAAGTGCCTCCTCTTTTGTCTATTCTTGCTATAGCTAGAAAGGTAGTTGCTAAAATTTGGAAAAGTAAAGTTGCCTCCTCTAGTGTTGAACTTAATACTGCAAAAAAAATTCTGTGGTAGTGAATTGCATACTGTAAAGATAAGAACTTTTAATATTACACACACACAAATCTTGGCTTAAAGACTTGCTTGAAAAATATTAATTGATGTACAACTTTAATGAAGTGATCAGCTGTGGACCTGTGCAAATAGTTTTGTTTTAAAACCAAAACAAAAAAAATTACAAGAGCAAGTAGAACAGATTTTCCTTGTGGGCATTGAGAAATAATGTTGACCCTTTTTCTGCCCGTGTCTTCTGCTGTTGATTTAGTGGCTATAGTTTTCGAAGAAGGAACTAGTTTTTTCTACGATTAGACTATAATTTGCAGCATTTTCAAATTTTCATTTAGGAGATGAAAGGTACTTTGGCCTTTTCCAAATTGTGTATAAAGTTTTTCTTAAAAGCACTTTTCTTGGATCTCACTGAAAGATCCTTTACCTTCCTGGGGTCTGACTCTGGTGCTACAAAGTCTGGCTTGGAAAACCTTTGAACCTTCAGCAAAAAAATATTTAACATTCTTGTCATGGAGAGAAGTGTTTTCTTTTGGGAGCTGGAGTTTCTGAACTCCAGGTTTTCATTAGACTCCCTACATTATTTTCCATAAAGAGAGTAACTTTATTAACAAACCTTCCTTTTTACCTAAAGTGGCTTGTAAATCTAAACATTAAGCAGTCCATTTATTTACTGGATGTTCATCGTGTTACACTGCTGCAGTCACACACTGGTTATCCTGCCGTCAGGTGGTCCCACAGTCGGCCAGAGTTCCAAAGTCTTGGTCCGGCGTCTGTTGCTGTCGCTTCTTCCCTGACGTCAGTCCGCCAGGGGTATATAAGAGGCATCCAGTGCCATTTTCTTCAGTCTTTCTTGCCGCGCGGTGCCTGAAGCAGAAGCAGTTTGCAACTTCCGGTCGGCCGAGACTTGAGATTTTCAAATCGAATTTCAGACCGAGGTCTTCAATAAGCTAAGTACCTTGTTGGGGAACCTTTTCTTGCCTCAGTCCCATGTCAGAAAAAGTTAACAATTGCATTTCTTGTGGGAAGCAAATACCTCATAAGGACTTTCATTCTTATTGTATTCCTTGCCTAGGCCCAGACCACGACGTCACAGGTTGTCGGTTTTGTGCTAGGTTTTACAAACGAACTATTAAACTGTTTGATTTTGCTCGACATTGTTTTGGTAGGAAGTTTAATTATACCATGCCGTCAGAGCAACCGACCAGAATGCGTTAAAAATGCAAAGATAAGGGCAGGCAGCAGAGACCCAAACCAGACTCCGAGGCCTCTGCTAGGCCAGTCGCTGGTTCTCCGGTTTTCAGTGAGGCGCCTACGCAGCCCCGGACGACCGCTGATTTAGAACCGCAGGCGGCATTTGATTCCCAAGCGGAGATTGCTAGGCCTCCACAGCATGGGTGAAGGAGATTCCGGTGCAGTTGAAACGCCTTCAGTTGCAGAAGATGTCTTCAGACCGACTACACTCACTATTAAATCCTATGCAAAGCTTGAAAACCCCCTTTAAAAGCAAAGAAGATTGTACAGCAGTCTCCAGTACAAGGCCCCATGCCTAAGAAACAGATGCTTAAGATGGCTGAAGACTTTATTACCCTAATCAGGGGTTCCCACCCTCTCCTGATAAAAGGCCAAAACAGGAGGAGGACTACGCTTCCTCTGACCAGGTTTCAATTTCCTCCGATTCTTCTGAGGAGCAGGAATACTCTTTTCCCCTTATGAAGACTCTGTCCCTTCAGCATCTCCCCCCCAGAAGACTACTCTTTTGGGGAAACTGTACATACCATGAGGGAACATTTCTACTAGGAAGGCCAGGATTACTCTGATTCTAAGAAAAGGCTCAGAGTCCCTTTTACTACCCCAGCACAGACCACTTGCTATTCCACCCGTGTTAGACATTGTGGATGATGTTTATTCAGAATCTAGCCTTAACCCAGATTCACTACTTCCTGCACCAGCCAAACCAGACAGATACTACCGAGTCCCTGACTCGCACAGATTCCTATATAAAAGCCCTGTTGCTGACCCAGAAACCATTTCCCATTTTCTCTTGCTAAAAATCCTGTACCCTCTGAAAGGGATTCTAGAGCACTAGACAGATGGGAAAAGAAAGTATATACCTCAGCTACTCCAGCTATGAGGGCCTTAAATTGCCAGTTTCACATGCTGAAATGACAATATTTGATGTCTCATTTAAAACAAAAAATGATCACACATACAGAATAGCCTGATTACAAGGAAATGCAAGATTTGTTGCATGCAGCTGAACAAGTGGGAAAGCATACTTTGCAATGTGGATTTGTTTCATTTGAAGCTTCTTGTAGAGCAGCAGTGACAGGGTCTGTCATACGTAGGCATGCTTGTTTAAAAGAACAAACTTTACCTGATCATGTTAAAGCAAAGTTATTGGATGCAGGATGTTTATTTGGTGTAAAAGCAGAAGAGGTTTTAAAGAAAATGGAGGATAAGGCAAAATCTATGCAGACTGTCAAGGATTTTTTTTTACAGGTTCAACCCCCTTGTTTCAGCAGAAATTGGCCAGCCAAAAACTGTTTTTTTCCAGCTTCTGCCAGACCACAGAAGGGCAAATACAGACGCCCAAGGGGCAGAGGTCAGTCACAAGGCTCTTACCAGCCTCGACAATGGGGTGCCACAACCCAAAAAGAAGACAGGTCTCAAACTATCAGAAGACAAACACAATGACTTATCCCTCAGACTGCCAAGCAAATCTCTCTTGGGAGGAAAACTAGCACTTTTTGCAGACAACTGGCACATCATCACAAAAGACGAATGGGTCCTAAATATTGTATCTCAAGGATACAGATTCCACTTTCACACTTTGCCAAGGATAAAAGGAATGCCAAACCTGCCACCAAATCAATGGGCAGAGGCTCAAAAACAAATTTTAGCTCTCATGGACATGAGCCATTCAGTAGGTTCCTACACAGGAGCAAGGACAAGGATTTTACTCAAGACTCTTTCTAGTTCCCCGAAAGGACAAAGCCTGGATTCCCATTCTGGACCTCTCAATTCTAAACACATATCTGAAAGTACCCAAATTCAAGATGCTATCACTACAGCAACTTCTTCCCATGCTGGGCAAGAAGGCTTGGCTAATAACGTTGGACCTCAAGGAGGCATACCTGCATGTCCCTATCAGACAAAATCGCAGAAGATACCTCCGATTCATAGCAGGTTCAACCCATTAGCAATTCTCTGCACTGCCCTTTGGCTTATCTACTGCGCCCAGGGTCTTCACAAAATGCCTGGCACCAGTAATTGCATACTGCAGACAGAGGAATTGAAATATATCCATACCTGGACGACTGCCTTATTCAAGCAGAAAGCAAGGACATAAAGCATCTGGCGTTTGTCGAAAACCTATTAAGTTGCCTAGGGTACGCAGTAAACGAAAGTCAAAACTAGTGCCCTCACAAGACATAATATTCCTGGGTGCCAGCTTAAATACAACGGCCCAAATGGCTTATCTCACGCCAGACAAGCAAGGACAACTGACTCAATACTTCAAAATGATGGCAACAAAGACCCAACTCCCTGCAAGAAAAATTCTGCAGGCCTTGGGATTCATGGCATCTTGCATATTACTAATACCATATGCAAAACTGCATATGAGAAAATTACAGTGGTACCTGAAAAGCGTATGGACTCAACACAGCCACAGCTTGGAAACAATAATACCACTCATTCCCTGCCTTCAACAGGAGTTGCTATGGTGGGCTCAGGCATGTCACCTCAACAAGGGTCAGCCTTTTACCTTACCCACAGCCAGGCAAAATACAGCAGATGCATCGGAATTATGCCTGGGGAGCACACATGGCAGGACTGTGTATTCAGGGCAAATGGTCTGCAGGTCAAAGGCATCTACATATCAATCAAAAAGAGATGCTAGCTGTACAAAATGCCCTAACAGCTTTCAAGGACCTCCTACATCCAGGACAACTCCTAATAAAGACGGGGCATCACAGTGATGTGGTACATAAACAAGCAAGGGGGCACACATTCCTACCCCCTATGCAGGCAAGCAATGACCTTGTGGAACACAGCATTGACCTACCAAGTTCAACTACAAGCACAATTCCTGGCAGGGAAGAAAAACACATTGGCAGACTGTCTAAGCAGAAACATCATAGATCCTCACGAGTGGAAACTAGATCCACACGTATTCGCAATGATAACTCAAAAATGGGGGAGCCCAGACATAGATCTGTTTGCTTCCCCCCCAAAACTACCAGCTACGGAAATTTTGCACAAGGACATACCACACACTAGCTTGGAAAAGTAGACACCCTCTCATTCAGTTGTAAAACATTGACAGTGTGTATGCCTTTCCTCCACTGCCTCTTCTGGCAAAGGTGCTGCTGAAAGCCAGATTAGAGAGGCCACAAATGATACTCATTGCTCCAGACTGGCCACGCCAACACTGATATCCAATACTAAGGATCATGGCTCAAGGCCCACTATGGATTTTACTTCAAATTCCTCACCTGCTCACTCAGCAAAACAATCAGATTTTACACAGCCAGCTGAAGACTTTACATCTGGCTGCATGGCAAATTACCTAAACAACCAGTCAACACTTCTCTCTAAAGCTGTGATGGATGTAATTCTGGAGGCCATGAGGCCCAGTACCAGGAAAGCCTATTCAGACAAATGGGAAAGATTCTGCGCCTGGAACCAGACTAAAGGCCAAAATCCCCTTGTCCCAAATATTCCTCAGTTTCTGCAATATTTAACTGAGATGTTGCACAAAGGACTTTCCTTTTCATCTATTAAGATCCACGCCTCAGCTATTTCAGCTCAATACAACACGGATCCTCCTATATTTTCACATCCATTACTAAGACAGTACCTCAGAGGGGCTAAGAACATAAGACCGCCCTGGAGAGCACCAACACCAACTTGGGATCTCAACTTTGTTTTGGAAAAACTTACACTACCGCCCTTTGAACCAGCTTTTACAGCTGATCTACAGTTTCTGTCATGGAAAACTGCCCTGCTGCAAGCAATAACTTCAGCACGAAGAGTCTCAGAGATACAGGCCCTAATGGCAGTGGTGCCTTTCATCATTTTTCATCAAGACAGAGTCGCTTTACGAACTAACCCTTCCTTTATGCCAGAGGTGGTATCCAGTGTGGCCCTAAACCAAACCATTCATTTGCCCACCTTTTATCCAAACTGCCAGAACAAAGGGGAAAGGCTCCTACACTCTTTGGACATTCACAGGCAATTACATTACTACTTGGATAAAACTAAGGCTTTCAGAAAACCTGAGAAGCTCTTTGTATCCCATGCTGCAGGATCACAAGGAAAGGCCATCTCAAAACAGACCATTTCAAAATGGATAGGACATTGTATCCGTTTCTGCTACACACACCATGGGAAACCTGTACCTGGTAACATTATGCCCCATTCCACCAGGGCCACAGAAACATCAACAGCCTTCCTCAGAGGGGTACCAACCAAGGATATTTTGGAGACTGCAACTTGGAGTTCAGTGCACACCTTCACCAAGCACTATCACTTACCTCTATACTCTAAAACCATAGCTGGCTTTGCCACTGCAGTTCTGCAGGGCCTACTAGCTTCTCCAAACCCTGTTTAGTTCCACCACCCATCCTTAGCTTTGGGATTCAACCCAAGTGTGATGACTGCAGCAGTGTAACACGAACATAGTGCAGTTTTGTACCTACCATAAATGTAGATGTTAGTGTTCACACTGCTGCAGTCCAGGTTACCCTCCCTCCATCCCCTCTGATCTAGCTGAACTTTTCTATACCTTTTCTATCCTGTACAACCTTTGTGGTGTATTTGCTTGTAACTGAAGGTATTCCTTTTATTCTTTTTATATGTTTTATTAGCAATATGTATTGCCTACCTGCTTGGGGGCACCTGACATCTGGGGCAAGAAAAACTGAAGAAAATGGCGTCTGATGCCTTTTATATACCCCTGGTGCACTGACGTCAGGGAAGAAGTGACAGCAACCAACGCCGGACCAAGACTTTGGAACTCTGGCAGACTGCAGGACCGCCTGACGGCAGGATAACCCAAGTGTAATGACTGCAGCAGTGTGAACACTCGAACATCTACATTTATGGTAGGTACAAAACTCCTTTTTCTTTCCAAATTTTTCAAACAAAGAATACATGCTGCATCTTCTGGATGTGCAAAGGCAATTATGGTTTTATTTACAGAATGAAACGCATTAGAAAATCAGATCAGCTGTCTATCTTTTTCATCAAATTGACTGCGTTATCCAGTTTCTAACGTTACATTGGCTAAATGGATAACTGATTGCATTTCTTGGATCTATTCTCAACAAGGCATTTCCCTACCAAGACCACCTAAAGCCCAATCAACCAGGTCATGGCCACTATATCTGCCTTTTGGTCAAGAATTTCTGTTGATATTTTGCGCAGCAGCCACGTGCTCCAATGCTCATACCTTTGTTACACATTACAAATTGGATAGAATATCCAGAAGCAGAGGTGCCTTTGTATCAGCTCTTCTCTGGAATATCCTTCCATGAGAGCCACCCAAGATTAACATAGCTGGGACTCTGTCCCATTTGTTTAAGAATGAAAAGAGCATCATCAGATTTCAAAGTTGTATGCTCACCATAACTAGGCATCTATGATGTCTATTTTCATTCATCCTCTGCTCCCTCCCCCATCCTTACCCCTTCCTAAAATCTTCTAGAGGAACCTGTTGGACTAATTATTGAACTTACAATTCTGGATTTGATCCCTATTCCTTGAGGTATCCCTGTCTTTAATTGAGAATTTTTGACGACAAACTTGATCTGAGGTATTGGGGATGGAGTGTAAGACATTATGAATAGAGTGAGGACCTCGAGAGTTGTGTCCAAAGTCTGAAGTATGTGGCTGAGTCTGATCCAAGGATCGGATCCATAACTCATTCGTTGGGAAGAACGAAAATGACAACACATACACCTAGATGTTCTTAGTGTTTCACTGTTGCAGTCATCACACTTGGGTTGTCTGCCTGCAGTCGGCCCGCATAGCAGAGTCTTGGGATTTCTGCGTCGGATGCTATCGCTTCCATGACGTCAGGGGTGTAAAACATGCAGCCAACACCGTTGCATCAGCTTTTCTTGCCGCGAGGAACCCCAAAGCAGTTTGCAAGTGCCGGTTGGCCGCTACCTGAAATTTCTGTTTTTCGAATTTCAAACTTGAAGTCTTCTAAAGCTAAGTACCTCGTTGGGGTTCCTTTTTTCTTGCTCTAACCAATATCAGAAAAAGTTAGCAATTATCTTGCCTGTGGGAAGCAAATACCTCACAGATTTTCATTCTTACTGTCACCTGTTTAGGCCCAAACCACGGTGTTCCTTGCTGTCAGTTTTGTGACTTATTCAATGGTCGAACTGTTTGTCGTCAGGCTATCTGTCGCTAAATTCTTTCGCTCTCTTTCTCCGTATTCCAAAATGGCTTTAAGCCATCTGACTACCGATCTTCAGAAAAAAAGTAAGGATAAAGACAGACTGCATAGGTCCAAAACTGCCAACAATGCTTCCGTTAAGCTAGTCACCAGTCCGCCAGTGCTTTTACAGATTTTCAGGCCTCTACTGAGACCTGTTTGGAGTCCAGTATGCTGTGAGATGCTTAGACTATGGAAGCAGTGAATGTCTCTTGGATGGGTCCGCAGCCGTTGTGCAGGAACTGGCTTCTGAGGGTGTATTCAGGCCTTCCAATGTTCGTATTAAACAAACTACTTGGTTTTTGATTAAAACTACTGAATTTCTTAGGCCTGGAGTTTGCACTACACCTAGGAAACCAACGACCAAAGTGCATTCTCAAGCTCCCATGCCTTAGAAACAAATGCTTAGAATGGCTGAAGACCTTGTTACTTTAATTAGGGGAAGCCAGCCTTCCCCCTCTAAAAGACAAAGAATTGATTTTCCTTCTGATTCAACAGACCATGAGTCCGATGAATGTGCTACCTCTGATTACCAGGACATGCCCTTATCCACCTATGAGGATTCAGATGCAGAGGAATTCATTCCCTCTGCCCCCCCCCCCCCCCCCCCCAAGAGGACTTTTGGTGAAACCTTACATACCCAAAGAGAGCATTTCTGCTGAGAATGCCCGGACTACCCTCAGTCAGAAGAGACTCGGGGAATTTTTTGACTTGCCTCAGCACAGGCCTCTAGCTGTACCCCCTGTCCTGGGTATTGTTGATGTCTTAATGGAATCAAGTCTTACCCCTGATACTTTACCTCCAACTCCTAGGAAGCCTGACGGGATACTACACAGTACCTGACTCTCACAAATTTCTCTCTAAAAATCCCACTGCAGATCCAAAGACCATTTCCCAGGGACCTAAAGGTATTAAAGCTACTACAGCCAAAAACCGTACCCCTTCATAGAGGGATTCTAGGGCTTTAGACAGATTGGGTAAGACTGTATATACCTCTGCTACTCTTGCCATCAGGGCTTTAAATTGCCAGTTTCACATGTTGAAGTATCAGCAGCATATTATGGAACTAAACAAAAAATGTTGATTCCTGATTGTACAGAAAATAAATTTTTACAAGAGTTAATGCATTCTGCTAGCCAAGTTGGTAAACATACTTTGCAGAGTGATTTTGATGTCTTAAAAGCATCTTGCAGGGCTGTTGTCACTGGGTCTGTTCTGAGAAGATATGCTTTATCTGAAGGAAAAAATCTTGCCAGACTACGTCAAAGCAACATTACTACATGCTCCACTAAATCAAGATTGTTTGTTTGGCACAAAAGCATAAGACGTTCTTAAAAAGATGAAGGAAAAAGCTAAATCTATGCAGTTAGATTTCTTACAGGTACAGCCACCTAGATTCAGTAGGCATTGACCTTCAAAGAACTAGTCTTTTCCAGTCCTCCCAGTCCTTCAGTCCAAACCCAGGGGCAGCAGACCACAAAGATTACAGTCTCAGGGTATGCACAGATCTAAGCAGTGGAGTGCTCCCACCTTAAAAACAGGGAGTGATAAGCCACCCTCCTATTGAAAAAGTTCACAATGACTTCTGCATCCTGCCCAGCCATGCCCAAGTACTTGCGCCCCTAGGAGGAAAACTTGCCCTGCATGCAAAAAATTGGGAATACATTACCCAGGACCGTTGGGTCTTAAACATTGTATCCCATGAGTACAGATTCTACTTCCATTCACTGGCAACTAGAAGCGGATTGCCAGACCTTCCCCCAAACCAGTGGGTAGAGGCCCAAAAGCAAGTACTTTCTCTTCTCAGTGTCAGGGCAATTCAGCCTGTTCCAGCAGAGCAAAGGGGACAGGGTTTCTACTCCAGACTGTTTCTGGTGCCCAGAAAAGAAAATTCCTGGTGCCCTATCCTGGATCTGTCAATTCTGAACACCTTCCTGGTGGTACTAAAGTTCAAAATGCTTACATTCAACAGCCGCTGCCTGTGCTAGTCAAGGACTCCTGGCTGGTCACCCTAGACTTAAGAAGCTTACCTGCACATCCCCATAAGGGAATCTTGCAGGAGATAACTACGTTTCAGAGCAGGCTCTATGCACAATCAGTTCTCTGTACTTCCCTTTGGTTTATCTACTGTGCCCAGGGTATTCACAAATTGCCTGGCTCCAGCCATTGCATACTACAGGCAGAGAAACATTCAAATTTACCCATACTTGGATTGCCTGAATGAAGTGGACAGTCAGGGATTGCTACTTCAACACCTGACATTTGTAAAGAGACCCCTAACTTCTCTGGGGGTATATTATCAATAACATGAAATCTCATCTGGTACCCAGCCAAGAAATTGTATTCCTGGGAGCAAGCTTGAACACAACTCAGATGACATTCCTCACTCCAGTAAAGCAGGTTTATCTGAATTACTTCAGACTATTGGGCACACAAACCCAGCTATCTGCAAGAAAAATACTACAAGCCCTAGGGTTCATGGCCTCCTGCATTCTCCTATTTCATATGCAAGACTGCATATGAGGAAACTTCACTGGTACTTAAGTCTGTGGTGTCAACATTTTCAGGACCTGGAAACAGTGATTCCGATCATTCCTTGCCTAAGGACAGAGTTCCTTTGGTGGGAAGAGGCCTGCAAGTACAACAAGGGACTCGCTTTTCACTCAACCCCCTGCTGCCCAAACCCTAACAGCAGATGTATCAAACTATGCATGGAGGATTCACATGGCAAGCAGATGCATTCAAGGCGAATGGAGCCCAAAACAAGTGCACCTCCATATCAATCAAAAAGAAATATTAGCTGTACAGAATGCCTTGATGGCCTTCAACTACATTATCCTTCCAGGACAACTGTTGATAGACAACACCACAGTCGTGGTACATAAACAAGCAGGGGGCAACCAATTCCTACCCACTCTGCAGATTAGCCATGGCAGTGTGGAACACAGCCTTGAGCAGCCAAGTGCACCTGCAAGCTCAATTCCTGCCAGGCAAACAAAATTCACTGGAAGATGACTTTAGCAGAAATCTAATGGATCCACATGAGTGCAAACTGGATCCCAATTCATTCAAGCTTCTTATCCGCAGGTGGGGGACACCAGAGGTGGACCTCTTTGCTTCCCCGCAGAACCATCAGTTGAGAAAATTTTGCAACAGAACTCCCCACAGCTGAGCATGGAAAGTGGATACCCTAGCCTTTACCTGGGAAAACCTACACTCCTTGGACGTTCACATACAGATTGGGTTCTACCTTGACAGGACTAAACCGTTCGGAAAATCTGACCAGCTGCTAGTCAGCTTTGCTACAGGGGCAGAGGGCAAGGCCATATCAAAGCAAACTGTCTCCAAATGGATAGCACACTGCATCCATTTCTGCTACAAGCACCATGGAAAACCTACCTCACATGGGATCAGAACTCATTCCACTAGGGCTATTTCAACCTCTACAGCATTTCTCAGGTGAGTCTCTACCAGGGACATCCTGTAAGCTGCAACCTCTGGAGTTCAGTACACACCTTCACCAAGCATTACCACTTGCCTATCTTTTCTAAATCTAGAGCTTGATTTGCTACAGCAGTCTAACAAGGACTGCTTGCCAGCCCTAATACTACTTGACTGCCTCCACCTTTCCTCATAAGTGTGATGACTGCAACAGTGAAACACGAAGAACATAGTGCAGTTGTGTACACTTAACATAATTGTTGATGGAGTATATTCACTGTTGCAGTCCTGGTTAGCCTCCCTCCAGCCCCCTGACTTCTATACTTTCTACCTTTCTTCTTTTTTGGCTGTATCTTATGGCAGTGGTATTTACTTTTTACTGGATGTGATCCACACCATGTAGTTGCTTCTTATTTTGGGGGCTTCTGACATGTGGGGCAAGAAAAACTGATGTAATGGCGTCTGCTGCATTTTTTTTTTTTTTTTTTACCCCTGACGTCATGGAGGAGGCGACTGCATCCGACACAGAAATCCCAAGAATCTGGTATTCGGGCCAACTGAGAGCTACCTGCAGACAGATAACCGAAGTGTGATGACTGCAACAGTGAATACACTCTAATGTCTGCATTTATGGTAAGTGTACACAACTGTACTTTATGGTATACAACTTAATTTTATATACATCAAACCAAAGTTTTTAGGAAAACAGACCAGGTCGGTCTTTAGTCAGATTGAGAAAGGTGTTAAGGTGACTCTTTCCAGGTTGCTGGCTGAATACTTTTCATTTGCGTATAAGGAAAGAAGAAACTTACTCTGCTACTCAACTCCAGTGCTCATTCTGCTAGGGCAGTGGCCACTTTTACAGCCTTCTATAAGTTGTCTGTTGATGACATCTGTGCATTGGTTACCTGGTCTGCTGTGCATACATTCATATCCCACTGTAAGCCAGCTTTACTTTCCATAAATAGGGACTCATTTTGTTTCACCATTCTCTGGAATATCCTTCCACAAGACCTCCCATTGGTTGAAGTAGCTTTGAACTATGTCATCAGTTGATTGAAGAGATGATAGATATGAAAGTTATATACTTATCATAAGGCTTGGATCCTTGTTGTCTTCTGTCCTCCTCAGCTTTCCCTCCCACCATCTTCCTGCTAAGTTTTGAGTTTCCTTCGGCTCCTTTTGACAGCACTAGCACTGTACTCAAAGCCTTGTCTATTATATCCACGGTCTGTATCCCTGTAATGTGAGTGTGTTCAATCTCGCCTTTGTTCTTACACATGGGTTCGGAGCCGATCCTCGGCTCCGTGCCGGCCGACTGCAAGCTCTGCATCGAGAAGAAGCTCGAGGACATCTAATACCCACAATCCCCCTCTGCCTTTACCTCAGATCTAGTTTGCCACTGCTGCATTCGCATCGCTGGAGGCTAGCTCGAGGGTTTTCAGATAAGATTTAACTTTCTTTTTGTTAAATTTTCAGGAGAACTTATTCAAAATCATTAGTTACTGTGTTTAGTGTATGGTGTGTGTGTAGAGAGAGAAATTCTCGGTACCGTTAACTTAGTTTAACTTCTTTAACTGGTATAGAGTTTTTCGGGGCCTACCACCCCTACTTGGATTGACAAACGGACTGACACATTTACCGGATTTGACCCTTTTTTTCTCTGGATTGACTGTTACTGGACTTGACTTTTTCTCTTAATACAAAATGTCTGAGAAAATGAAATCTGGATTTAAACGTTGCCAGTGTGGCCAAAAGATGTCGGTCACGGACAACCACAGTTCCTGTGTCTACTGCCTTGGCCCTCTCCACTTACAAGAGGACTGTTCTATTTGTCACTCTTTTAGTGGGAGGGTCATGACAGATAGACGCAGGAAACTGATGGACAGAGGTTTATTGAAACCCTCTTTCCAGGAGGCTCTGGATGCTTCAGACCAGGCATCCAAATCCTTGAAGGAATCGAAGACGTCGGAGCCCAAGTCATCGGCTCCGAGCTCTTCGGGTAAAGTTAGATCACCGGTTCCACAGACTTCGGGGCCGAGTGTTCAACTGTTGGCAGTTTCCGAGCCTCGAGTCTTGGAACCGGTGACGGAGCTCCCTCCATCGACTCTGTTGAGGTCGGCTCCGTCTTCGATTCCTTCGACTCGTTCTTCCAGGCCCCTCTCCGACACCGATGTGGACCGTGTGGTGCAGAAATTGATGGAGCATACGGCCTTATCCAAACTTATCTCGGTCTCCTCTCAGTTGATGTCGAGACTTGAAGGCCTGCCACTATCTCCATCTGTTCCTCCTCCGAGACCTGTCCAGTCTTCGGAGCCGGAAGAAGCTGAACTGATGATTGTGGAGCCCTCGGTGCCAGAACCGTCTTTTCTCGGTCGGCACCGTTCACCTCGACTCCATCCGATCCGGTACTGGAGTCTCGGGCGAAGATCCATCCTTGGTTCCGGGACCGAGAGTCGGACCGATGTTTGTTCCGACACTCCTCTCGAGCCTCGGCGGATCGACTCGGTTCAGTCCTCGGGTCGGTGCCTTCGGTTCCTGTTTCGGGATTCTTCCCATTTCTTGAACCGGGAGATACCTCGACTCGGGACCCGGGGGCCTTCGACCTCATGAGGAAGGTGTTGTCTACCCAGACAACCACATCAGCAGGAACAGCTTCTCCTCCCCACAAAGGACCGTTATCCTCCTCTGCACCCACGGCTACATCCAAGCGTTGAGCACCGGTGTCTCAGCCACCCCTAGAGGGTGCCCCCTCTTCCTCGGAGGCTTCTTCGGATGTTCCCCACGAAGAAGTCCCTAGGAAACGTTTGTGTAAGAGGAGACACTTGGATTCTCCACAAGAATCCTTGACATCCGATACTGACTTGGATGAGTCAGAAGGGTCCCCTAAGTCACCTTCAGAAGATGTCTCCTTTTCTGACATCTTGGAGATCCTAAAACAGAGAGGTGACTGGCAATCCCTCCCCCCTTCTGAGGATGTCAGTTTTGCTGAAGGCATTTGGTGCTCGCCCTTCCTCCTCCTGGGTCACTCCGCCCTTCGATGAGTTAATGGAGTTGATTGCTCGAAGGGCGTGGGAAACACCTGACACGGTGGAACCAGTCCCTAGGAAGCCAAATAAGTACATTACGGCACCACAGGACAAGGCTTACCTCACCAAAGGAGTTCCAGTAGACGCCATGGTGGTGGCAGCGCCACGAAAAGGAGATGTCGGAGTCTTCCTAATCTGTCCATCCGCCTAACAAAGATTCTAGGACCATGGACAGATACGGGAAGCGCATTTTCAGTTCAGCGGCTTTCTCTATGCTCCCTGAACTATTTGACTCATTTTACACGCTTACAGAGGGATCTAGTCAAAGAGTTGGGAGATACCCTCCAGGGTACTACAGATGCTGCTGTTTCAGAGAAAGTTACAGCACATCTCAACACCCTTACATCCATTGTAAACTCGTCCATGAGGCTGATATCATACGCAGCCGAGGGATCGAGTAGGGCAGCGGCTTCAGCGATTGCTCTTCGTAGGCAATCCTGGATGCGCTTATGTTCGTTTGCGGAAGCCTTCAAGTCTTCCTTTACTAACGCCCCATTTGATGGAGCCACACTTTTGGCCCTAAAGTAAAGGAGACCCTTACCCGGTGTGAACAGGAGGGAAAGACTCTGTCTGCTGTCGGAGTCCGTTTTTCCACCCCTTCCAGACCGTACCCCAAAGGGCAAACGTGGTGGAAAATGTGGTTCCGAAAACCCCAAGGATCTTTCCCAAACACACAGGGTGATGCCCCCTCTAGAGGCAGAGGGGGGGGCAGAGGTGGAAGACGCCCTGGCGGCAGAGGGGTCCATAAAACCAAGGTGACAGGGATAACCTCCCTGGCAAACCTTTTCAGCACTCCTGAGAGGAGGCCCGACTGTCCTGCTCTGGAGGCAGTCGGGGGTCGCTTAGCTTTATACCCTCAGGCCTGGCAAAACCTTTCTTCAGACAATTGGGTAAAAGCGTTGTTACCAGAGGTTACAAAATCCCATTTCTATCTACACCCATTCCAAAGAGAACTCCCAGATGTACCACCCCATCTGCGAGACCCAGCAGCTACAGAAATTTCAAAGCTGCTAGAAAGAGTCATCCAACCAGTCCCAGCGGACCAAATAGGATTCGGAACTTACTCAAGGTTCTTTTAGTTCCAAAGAAAACAGGGGACTGGAGGCCGATTCTGGACCTAAGCCATCTCAACACCTTTGTCAAGAAGGAAAAGTTCCGAATGGTCACGCTTCAATCGATCCTTCCATTCTTACAGAAGGACGACTGGATGTGCTCGATAGATCTGAAGGACGCATACTACCACATCAAAATGGCCAGGGCGTCCAGGGATCATTTGCGCTTCCGGCTGGGAGCCAGTCATTATCAGTTTCGAGCCCTGCCCTTTGGTCTGACTACAGCCCCCAGGGTCTTCACCAAATGCATGGCAGTGGTAGCGTCTCATCTGAGGCGCCTAGGATTCCAGGTGTTTCCGTATCTGGACGACTGGCTCCTGTCTGCCACCACCGGGCGTCAACTGATACTAGCCAGGGATTACACCATACAACTTTGTACACACCTTGGAATTTCAGTAAATTTCGAAAAATCTTTACTACAGCCATCACAGCATATCTTATTCATAGGAGCGGAATTAGATACGCACCATTTAGTTCTAAAACTTCCTACAGAAAGAATAGTAGCACTTCAAGTCAACATTTCTCTTCTGCTGTCGTCCAGAAAGTCCCCGGCAAAAATTGTTCTGAAAGTCTTGGGTCTCATGGCAGCTTCTCTCATTGCGGTACCATTGGGAAGACTGCACATGAGAGTGCTACAATGGCTTCTGTTTGCACAATGGTCATTCCAACAACTTCCACTGACTCACGAAATATTGATAACGAAAACATGCAAATCACACCTAATGTGGTGGTTACAGACTTGCACCTATCCAGCGGAAGACCATTTGTGCTACCCGCACCGTCAGCGACGATAACCACGGACGCTTCCCTGATGGGGTGGGGGGGCATCTTTCAGGGACAGACAGTCCAAGGCGAATGGACCAATCTGGAGTACAATCTGCACATCAATGTTCTGGAGTTGAGGGCAGTGTTTTTGGCGTTGCAACACTTTGCTCCCCTTCTTCCTCCAGGGACCATTGCAGTTCAGACAGACAACATGTCCGTAGTCTGGTACATAAACAAGCAAGGGGGAACCAGGTCTTACCAACTATGCAGAGAGGCCATGAGAATTTGGCAATGGGCAGAGTCCACGGTCGCTTTCTGATGCAACGCACATCCCGGGTCATCCAACGTCATAGCCGACAGGCTGAGCAGAACAATACTATTGCCTCACGAGTGGTCCCTCAAACAGTCAGTTGCGAGAAGGATTTTTCAAATGGGGCCAGCCTACCTGCGATCTGTTTGCGTCTCCAATGAACGCCAAATGCAGGAGCTACTTTGCCCTATTACCCCTCCAGGGGAAGTCCCCAGGGACGCGCTGGTGCACGATTGGCCCCCGGGTCTCTTATATGCTTTTCCTCCATTTCCCCTGATTGCAAAGTTTCTACAGAAAGCCAACAACCTTCAGAGGACTATTATTCTCATTGCTCCGTTCTGGCCTCGTCAAATTTGGTTCCCCTTTCTATTGCATCACCGCATTCGGGGACCTTGGATGCTGGACCCAGAGCCAGATCTACTGACTCACTCGTCAGGAGTTCCTCACCCATCTCTAGAATCTCTCTATCTAGCAGCTTGGCTGCTCCGCTTCCCTTTCTAGCCAGGTCGGTTCCCCTTACATCGGCGGTTCAAGATATTTTAGTAGCTTCTCATAAAGTTTCCACTACAAAGACTTACACCAGTAAGTGGAAACGTTTTGTCTTTGGGCGGAATCACATCATTTGGACCCTGTTATAGCTCCGTTAAACAAGATTTTAGAGTTCTTGACTGAACTATTTCATGAAGGAGCTTCCCCGGCTACTTTAAGAGTACAGTTAGCTGCCATTTCTAACTATCATGTAGAGGAATGTGGTGCGCCTATTATGGCTCACAGACTTTGTAAAGCCTTTTAAAGGTTCTTTTCATATCAGACCACCAGTCAGAAGTCCGACATCACCGTGGAATTTGAACCTGTTGCTCTCTAAATTGATGTTGCCACCCTTTGAACCAGCTTCAAGTTGCACATTGAAATTTTTGTCATGGAAAACTTTATTTCTAGTGGCCATTACATCTGCTAGACGAGTGTCTGAGCTTCAGGCCCTTTCTGTCAAACATCCTTATTTAATATTTCATTCTGACAGAGTATCCCTACGCACTAATCCATCCTTTCTCCCCAAAGTTTGCTCTTCTAGTAATATTAATCAGTCCATTGAATTACCCACCTTCTTTAAGAACCACTCTAATAAATTGGAGTATATGTTGCACAAACTGGATGTCCATAGACAGTTCAGATTTTATTTGGATAGAACAAAAGATCACAGGAAATCTGATCAACTATTTGTAGCTTTTGCTGACAGCAGAAAGGGTCTTGCAGTTACGAAACTAACTCTTTCTAAATGGCTAACTGACTGTATCACATATGTTTATGAGGCCTCTGATCAAACATTATCAGTAAAACCCAAAGGACATTCCACCAGATCAGTTTCTACATCTTTGGCTCACGCAGCTCGCTTACCACTAGACACTGTTTGTGCGGCTGCTTCTTGGGCTAAACCTCATACATTTATCTCTCATTACAAAGTGGACAGGGTTTCAAGGGATAGGGCAACCTTTGGTTCCACTGTGCTCAAGAACGTTCTCCCTTGAGTTCCTCAGGATCATGGAGCTAGGGACGCTACCCATGTGTAAGAACAAAGGCGAGATTGAACACTCTCACATAAAGAAGTTATGTCCTTACCATAACGTTCCATGTGGAGTGTTCATCTCGCCTTGGTTATTACACTCCCACCCCTCCCACCCTTAGGAAGAACGTTCGATTTGGTGCCTGGTCTGGAGTATTCTCCTTCTGCTGTTGCATTATTAGTGTTACTATCATACCCTTGGTATGTTTGTATATATGTACTTCTATGTATATAAGTTTGGCATGTGTGCGTGCTTTTTGTCTGGTTTGCTTGCAAACTAGATCTGAGGTAAAGGCAGAGGGGGATTGTGGGTATTAGATGTCCTCGAGCTTCTTCTCGATGCAGAGCTTGCAGTCGGCCGGCACGGAGCCGAGGATCGGCTCCGAACCCATGTGTAATAACCAAGGCGAGATGAACACTCCACATGGAACGTTATGGTAAGGACATAACTTCTTTTTTGTTTCTATGGTTTGATTATGTAAGGCAGGCACACTCAATCTGAGGTATTCAGTTTATTGTGGGGAGTTATGAGCAGGGAAGGAGCCTAACTTTTGGATCCAAAAGTCTCAACCTTCCACTGTTGGATCTGTACAAATGGATACCCCCACCAGTTGAGAATGGAATAAGACATTGGTCTAGTATTATGGTAAGTACATAACTTTTATTTTGGTGAGGAGAATCCTCTTGCTCTTTCCCCTCCCAAATGCCTTCAGCTCTGTATGGTCCACAACTCATCTGGCTGATAAAATTATGACTGATCTTTGTACAAAACTAAAGGGAATAGAAACATTTTCATATCTGTTATCTTGCTATCCATAATCAGTAGCTTCCACTTTGTTAGTTTATTATGTTTTGTTTAGAGACTGCCCACATCCTTAGCCACCATAATGCAATCCTTTTAAATCTGTACATCTAAATATGTCATCTTATGTCCCCATAAGTGTGCATTGTTGAACCAGTTTATGTGCGAGTGTATGGTTTCCTGCAATAGCCTTTGTTTTATTTTTGTTTATTTTATATCCTGAAAAGACTTGAAACTGTATCAGAATGTTTCACTACTCTGAGATGTTTTTTTCTTTTCTGGATTTATTAGATACAAAATGTCATCCAGGAATAAAGCTAACTTTCTTGGTTACCATATCGGTTATAGCCTTCAATTTGTCACTTTGTTTGCCAATGACACTAAATATAATGCAAATAATAGTAAGGAAGTAGTCACCTTTGCCTGCTTCCTTTGTTAAAGTGCAGCTTGTCAGAGAGGAACCCTCCCAGCTGAATTAATCCCTTGTATAGCTTCCTAATTAACCTTATTCTGTCAGGAAGTGCAGATGTTCTTCGTGTTTCACTGTTGCAGTCATAACTTTTGGGTAATCCTGCTGGCAGGTTGCCCTCAGCCAGCCTGAATTCCAAAGTCTTGGGTCCTGCGTCGGTTGCGGTCGCCCCTTTCCTGACATCAGGTTGTCAGGGGTATAAAAGATGCAGCCGACACCATTTTCTTCAGTTTTTCTTGCCGCGTGGTGCCCGAAGCAGAAGCAGTTCGCAAGTGCTAGTCGGCCGACCCCTGAGATTTACGTCTTCGAATTTCAGATCCGAAGTCTTCATTAAAGCAAAGTACCCCTTTGGGGAAACTTTTCTTGCTCCAGACTGATGTCAGAAAAAGTTAATAATTGTATTTCATGTGGAAAGCAAATACCTCATAAGGACTTTCATTCTTACTGTATTCCTTGCCTAGGCCCTGACCATAACGTTTCAGGTTGTCTGTTTTGTGCTAGATTTAACCAACGCAGTTTTAAGCGTCTGTATGATTTTGCATTAAACTATTTTGGACGCAGGTTTAATTATCCAGAAATGTCGTCGGATAGCCATCCGACTACCGGAGTTCACAAAAAACGCACAGAAAAAGATAGACAACAGAGGCCCAAAACCGACTAAGCTTCTCCTAAGCCACTCGCCCGTTCACTGGTTCTCAGTCACAGCCCCTGACACCCGCTACTTTAGAGTCGCAGGCCGCTACCGATGCCCACGTGGAGTCTGCTATGCTGCTTGGAAACTCAAGGTATTGGAGCCTCTGACACTATTCCTTCAGATGGGTCTGGAGCCGCTGAGCAGGCACCAGCTTCTGAGGGTGTATTCAGACATAAACATCTGTACATTAAACTGACTTCAAAGGCAAAGACTAAAGCACCTTCAAAGACAAAGAAACAAACTCAAGAGCCACATGGACAGGCCTCCATGTCTAAAAAAACAAATGCTCAGAATTGCCGAAGACTTGATTACCTTGATTAGGGGTTCCCATCTACCTCCTGATAAGAGGCCTAGGCAAGAGACAGACTATGAATCTTCAGATCAGGTTTCTATTTCTTCTGATTTCTCTTCTGATAAGGAATATTCTCTTCCCCCCTGTGAGGATTCTTATGCTGAAGAATCTATTCCTTCAGCTTCCCCTCCAGAGGACTATTCTTTTGGGGAAACCTTACATACCATGAGGGAGCACTTCCACTGGGAGAGCCAAGATTTTTCAGAATCTAAAAAGAGGCTCAGGGACTTCCTTTTACTACCTCAACAACACAGGCCTCTAGCCATTCCACCTGTGTTTAGACATTGTAGATGTGTTTTCAGAGTCTAGTCTGACCCCTGACTCCTTACCTCCAGCTCCTATTAAGCCTGACAGATATTACAGGGTACCTGACTCTCATAAATTCCTCTTCAAAAACCCTGCTGCAGACCCAGAAACTATTTCACAGGGTCCCAAAGGGGTTAAGGCTTCTGCTGCAAAAAAACTACCCCCTCTGACAGAGATTCTAGGGCACTGGATAGATGGGGAAAAAAGGTTTGCACACCTGCTACCTTGGCTATAAGGGCCTTAAACTGTCAGTTTCATATGCTCAAATATCAGCAACATGTCCATGGCATTGCTTAAACGGAAAATGTTAAACTTTGAATGTGCAGAAAACAATGAAATGCAGGATTTATTGCATGCAGCTGAACAAATTGGAAAGCATACTTTGCAATATGGTTTTGTTTCTCTGGAAGCCTCCTGCAGGGCTGCAGTTACGGATTCTCCAATTAGGAGTCATGCTTGGTTAAAGGAACAAAATCTGCCTGATCATGTCAAAGTTAAATTATTAGATGCACCTTTACAGCATGATACTCTGGTGTTAAGGCAGAAGAGGTGTTAAAATGGAGGACAAAGCTAAATCTATGCAAACTGTCAAATATTTTTTACAGGTACAGCCACCTAGGTTTTAGTAGACACTGGCCTACAAAGAATTGGTCCTTTCCTGTCCGGCAGACCTCAAAGGGGCAGATCCAGACACCCTAGAGGCATATCTCAGGCGCAAGGTTCATACAGGTCAAAGCATTTGGGTGTTTCTACCTCCAAATGTGAAGACAAATCACAACCTTATTTGAAACAGTCCTAATGACTTCCCCCTGCCTGCACCAAGCACTTGTCTCCTGGCAGCACTTTTTTTTCTGAAAACTGGCACATTATAACCCAGGACAAGTGGGTTTTAAACAGTGTCACAAGGCTACAAGTTCCACTTCCATACCCTGCCAAAGGCAAATGATTGGCCAGATCCGTCAAAAAATCAATGGGCAAAGGCACAAAAACATGTCTCATCCCTCATGGACATGGGGGCCATTCAGCAAGTACCAGAGCAAGAGCAGGGACAAGGATTTTACTCAAGACTGTTCTTGGTACCCAGGAAGGACAAAGCCTGGAGACCAATACTGAAACCTATCTATTCTAAACACATTCCTGGATATACCAAAATTCAAAATGTTGACCTTGCAGCAGCTTCTGCCCATGCTGGGCATGAAGGCTTGGCTTGTGACTTTAGACCTAAAAGAGGTATACCTGCATGTCCCAATCGGGCAGTTATGCAGAAGATACCTCAGATTCAAGGCTGTCTCCCTGCATTACCAATTTTCTGCACTGCCCTTTGGCTTATCTACTGCTCCCAGGGTCTTTGCAAAGTGCCTGACCCCAGTAATTGCATTCTGCAGACAGAGGAATACAAATATATCTTACTTGGACGACTGCCTAATTCAAGCAAAGAACAAGGACATTCTTCTACAGCATCTGGCGTTAGACTTCTAACATGCCTAGGGTATACAGTCAATTAAAAGAAATCAAAACTAGTACCCTTTCAAGAGATAATATTCCTGGGTGCAAGCTTAAATACAACTGCCCAGATGGCTTATCTCACGCCAGACAAAGGCAACTGACTACCTATTTCAAAATATTGGCAACAAAAGCCCAGTTATCTGCAAGAAAAATTCTGCAGGCTTTGGGCTTCATGGCATCCTACTAATTCCATATGCCAGACTGCACATGAGGAAACTTCAGTGGTACCTAAAAAGTGTTTGGATTCAACATTGCTACAGCCTGTAAACAATGATTACTCTCATTCCCTGCCTGCAGCAGGAGTTTCGATGGTGGGCGAAGGCTTGTCACCAGAACAAGGGACAGCCATTTATATTACCCCCAGCCAGGCAAAACCTAACAACGGATGCATCAGGTTATGCCTGGTGGGCCCACATGGCAGGAAGATGCATTCAGGGCACATGGTCCGCAAACCAAATGCATCTACATATCTATCAAAAAGAGATGCTAGCTGTTCAAAATGCCCTGACAGCCTTCAAGGACCTAAGTCATCCGGGCCAACTACTGATGGACAGAAAACACCACGGTCATGTGGTATATAAACATGCAGGAGGGCACACATTCTTATCCCCTTTGCAGACTAGCCATGGCTTTGTGGGACACAGCATTGACTTACCAAGTTCATCTGCAGGCACAATTCCTGCCAGGAAAGGAAAATACTCTGGCAGACGAACTAAGCAGAAACCTCATGGATCCCCACAAGTGGCATCTGGATCCACAAGTCTTCAGCATGATGACAAGGAAATGGGGATGCCCGGACATAGATCCATTTGCCTCCCCTCACAACTGCCAACTAAAAGGATTCTGCGCAAGGACTTCTCAGACAAGCATGGAAAGTGGACGCCCTATCTTTCAGCTGGGAAAACCTATCAGTATATGTCTTTCCTCCACTGCCTCTCCTCCCCAAGGTACTCCTAAAGGTCAGACAGGAGAAGCCAAAGATGATACTGATTGCCCCAGACTGTCCCCGCCAGTACTGTTATCCGATCTTAAGGAACTTGTCTCAATGCCCAGCCTGGACCTTACCCTCAAATACCTTATCTACTGTCCCAACAAAACACAGATCCTGCACAGCCAACTCAGGACTCTAAACCTAGCAGCATGGCGGATAATGTAGGCATACAAAGCACACCTGTCAGTAAAGCTGTGATGGATGTCATTTTGGAAGCCAGAAGGCCTAGTACTAGAAAATCTTACGCTGGAAAATGGAAGAGATTTTGTACTTGGAACCAGACACAAGGAACTGATACAGCAGTGCCATATATTCCTCAGATTTTGCAATACTTTACTGAGATGCTGGACAAAGGCCTATCTTTTTCATCAATTAAAATTCATGCCTCTGCCATTTCAGCTCATTACAATACAGAGCCACTGATCTTTTCTCATCCTTCAATGCAGTACCTCAGAGGAGCCAAAAACTTAAGGCCTCCAAGGAGATCACCAATACCTGCATGGGACCTCAACTGTGTCTTGGAAAAACTCACCCTGCCTCCTTTTGAGCCAGCTGCTACTGCTGATATGAAGTTTTTATCTTGGAAAACAGCTCTGCTTCTAGCAATAACTTCTGCAAGATGAGTATCAGAGCTACAGGCACTCATGGCTGTGGAACCTTTTATCATTTTTTATCCAGACAGGGTCTCTGAGGACAAACCCAACATTTATGCCTAAGGTGGTGTCCAGTGTGGCCCTTAACCAAACTATTAATTTGCCAAATTTTTATCCAAAACCACAGAACAAGGGGGAGAGAATTCTACATTCTTTGGACGTACACAGCTTAGATTCTATTTGGACAGAACCGAAGTTTTCAGAAAGAGCAGTTACTAGTGGCATATGCTGCAGGATGACAAGGACAGGCTATCTCCATGCAGACTATTTCAAAGTGGATAGGCCACTGCATTCATTTCTGCTATTTACAGCATGGCAAGCCGGTGCCTAAGGGCATTAGTCCACATGCAACTAGAGCTGCAGCCACTTCAGCCTTTCTCAAGGGAGTACCAACGAAAGACATTTTAGAAGCTGCTACTTTTGGAGTTCAGTGCACACTTTTACAAAGCATTATCATCTGCCACTCTACTGTAAATCCAGGGCAGGCTTTGCCACTGCAGTTCTGCAGAGCCTCATAGCCGCTCCTAATGCTGTTTAGCTCCAGCCTCCCAACCATAGCTTTGGGACTGTACCCAAATGTAATGACTGCAACAGTGAAACACGAAGAATACAGTACAGTTGTGTACACTTACCATAAATGTAGATGTTAGAGTGTATTCACTGTTGCAGTCCAGGTTACCTACCCACCATCCCCCTTACTTTTGCTGGAACTTTTCTTTCCTTCTCTGATTTATACAACCTATGTGGTCTATTTGTTTGTAGATGAAGGTAAAGGTTATATTGGTGCATGTGTATTTATATGTATATGTATATATGTATGTATATATATATATATATAGATAGATAGATAGATAGATATAGATAGAGATAGATATAGATAGAGATAGATAGATAGAGATAGATAGATAGAGATAGATAGATAGAGATAGATAGAGATAGATAGATATAGATATAGATATAGATATAGATATAGAGATAGATATAGATATAGATATAGATAGATAGATAGATAGATATATAGATAGATATATATATAGATAGATATAGATATATATATAGATAGATATATTTAAATATATAAATATAAATATATATGTAATTTTGGCTACCCTTTAGGGGGCACCTGACATCCGGGGCAAGAAAAACTGAAGAAAATGGCGTTGGCTGCATCTTTTATACCCCCGGCGACCTGACGTCAGGGAAAGGGCGACAGCAACCGACGCAGGACCCAAGACTTTGGAATTCAGGCCGGCTGAGGGTAACCTGCCAGCAGGATTACCCAAATGTAATGACTGCAACAGTGAATACGCTCTAACATCTACATTTATGATAAGTGTACACAACTGTACTGTACTACCATTAAGCTATGTTAAAAATCCTGGCTAACTCTTGAATCCTTTCGCTGTGTAAAGATCTGCCACCGGTGGTGGTGGTTTATTGCACTCCGTTTCCTTCTGAATCATCATTCGTTTTATTAATGTCAAATGTTTGCCTCCTTCCATAAAACCATGATAAACTTTATCTATCAATTTTGGCAACACCTCAAAAGAACTTTTGGTATTTGGCATGGCAGGTAGTAATGTCAGGAGTCAATGCTGCAACAGTGAACCTACTCTTCACATCTACAATAACAGAATTGCACTTTATATGGTGCCGATATAGTTTTCTTGAGAAAACTTCACATGAGCCACAGTGGTTCCTATGGAACAGATGGTGAAAATATGCACTCTTCTTGCAGACCCGTGGGACAGGTGCTGATGTCTTCTTATTCCCATGTTGCAGTATTCATAACATGAGGGATTCCCTGCTGAGGCGACCCAAACATCGGGCCAGTATAGCAAAGACTTGAGCTTCTGCTTGGTATGTGTGACGTTGCACACAGAACAGCTGATGTCTGCATGTACCATCCTTAACTTCTCTGCCGCCAGTCCAAATGACAGCTTCCACTGATGTTCGTGCATACAGCTGCAGTAATCACAGATGGGTTCTCTGCCGTCAGGCGGGTCCACGGTTGGCCGAATTCCAAAGTCTAGGTCCGGCGTCTGTTGTTGTCGCTTTCTTTCCTGACGTCAGTGAGGCAGGGGTATACAAGACTCAGCCGACGCCATTTTCTTCAGTCTTTTTTGCCGCGCGGTGCCCGATGCAGAAGCATTTCGCAAGTGCTGGTCGGCCAGCTCCTGAATTTACGAAAAATTGGAAACCGAAGTCTTTAAAGCTAAGTACCTTGTTGGGGAAACTTTTTTTGCCTCAGACCGATGTCAGAAAAAGTTGACAATTGTATTTCTTGTGGGAAGCAAATACCACATAAGGATTTCCATTCCCTCTGCATACCTTGTTTAGGCCCAGACCATGACGTCTCGGGCTGTCGCTTTTGCGCTACCTTCAATAAACGCAGTATTAAGCGTCGGGCGGAGTTCGCCCAACACTTTTTTGGTAAAGCCTTTGATTATAAAATGTCGTCGGAGACTCCGACTACCGTTTTGTCCAAAAAACGCAAGGACAAGGACCGACACACGAGGCCCGCGGTCTCCACCGACACCACGCCAAAACCGGCTACACATGGTCCGGTCCTCAGCAAGACGCCTATGCAGTCCCTGACTACCGACGACACTTCTTTGGTGGTGTCTTCCGTAACAGAGACCGCAGGTACCTCGGCCCATACCCATACTGCAACCACCGAAGCCACTGTGAGCGTTGAGCCTCCTAATGTGGACAGGTCCACTTCCGCCCATGGTGTCTTTAGACCCTCATCTTCCTTTTCCATTAAGGCCTTCACTAAGTCCAAATCAGCCAGGCATCCCAAGAGGCCTGTTGCTCAGGGCCCATCTCCAGGCCCCATGCCTAAAAAGCAGATGCTAAAAATGGCTGAGGATTTAATTACTCTTATCAGGGGTTCACAACCCCTTCCAGATAAGAGACCCAGAGTGGAGGAAGGTTCTCCCTCTTCTGATCAGTGCTCCATTTTTTCAGAGCATTCTGATATAGAGGAACACTCTTACTCCCCTTTTGAAGATTCTGATGCAGAGCAGTCCATTCCTTCTGTATCTCCTCCAGAGGATTTTTCCTTTGGGGAAACCTTGCACACCTTGAGGGAACACTTCCATTGGGAAGGCCAAGACTTTTCTGATTCCAAGAAAAGACTTAGGGAATTTCTTTTGTTACCTCAACACAGACCTCTGGCGATACCTCCTGTCTTGGACATACTTGATGTTTATTCGGAGGCTTGCCTTAATCCGGTCAAGCCTGATAGGTACTACAGAGTTCCTAACTCTCACCAATTTCTTTACAAAAGCCATAATGCTGACCCTGAAACCATTTCTCAAGGCCCCAAGGGAATGAAGGCCTCTACGGCTAAGAATCCACTTCCTTCCGAAAGAGAGTCAAGATCCTTAGAAAGGTGGGGAAAAAAGATATATACCTCGGCCACCCTAGCCATGAGGGCCTTAAATTGTCAGTTCCATATGCTTAAATATCAGCAGTTTCTGTTATCACAATTAAGAAATAAAATGTCTCAACCTGAACAACCAGATTTGAAGGAGTTGCAGGACATGATGCATAGTGCAGAACAAGTGGGTAAACACACCTTACAATGTGGCTATGATGCCCTAGAGGCCTCAAGTAGAGCTGCAGTTACAGGATCAGTCATTCGCAGACATGCCTGGCTTAGGGGAACAAATCTTGCCTGATTATGTGAAAGCTAAACTACTAGATGCTCCTTTACAAAAGGATGTGCTATTTGGTACTAATGCTGAGGAGATACTACGGAAGATGGAAGAAAAAGCCAAATCTATGCAGTCTGTCAAAGCTTTTCTACAGGTTCAACCACCACGTTTTAGCAGAAATTGGCCTTTGAAAAACTGGTCCTTTCCAGCCACGGACAAGCCCCAAAGAGGTAGATACAGGCGCACAAGGGGCAGAGGACAATCACAAGGATCATATAGAGGCAGGCAATGGCAAACTCCAGCACCAAGAGGTGGCGAAGACAGTGCACAACAATACAGGAAACAAACCCAATGACTTCCTCCTTTCCATGCCAAGCAAGTCTCAGCTGGCAGCCCCCTTGGGAGGAAAGCTGGCATTATTTACAAGAAATTGGCATATTGTCACAACAGACAAATGGATCCTGGACGTTATAAACAGAGGCTACAGATTTCATTTTCACACTCTTCCAAAAATGAGAGGCATGCCAAACCTGCCACACAATCAAAGGGCAGAGGCACAACTACAAATTTCAAAGCTCATAGACATGAAAGCTATTCAAAAGGTACCTACTCACGAACAAGGTCAAGGTTTTTATTCCAGGCTATTTCTGGTACCAAGGAAAGGAACCAACTGGAGACCCATTTTGGACTTATCCATCCTAAACACATTCTTACTCGTGCCAAAATTCAAGATGCTCACATTACAGCAACTTCTTCCCATGCTGGGCAAGGAGTTTTGGCTGGTAACATTGGACCTCAAGGAGGCATACCTGCATGTCCCAATCAGACAAAGCTCCAGAAGATACCTCAGATTTCTTGCAGGTTCAACACACTATCAATTCTCTGCATTGCCCTTTGGCTTATCTTCTGCGCCCAGAGTATTCACGAAATGCCTGGCATCAGGAATTGCTACTACAGACTTCAAGGGATACAAATTTACCCTTATTTGGACGACTGCCTGATCCAAGCGGACAACAAGCACATACTTCTGGAACATCTGGCTTATGTAACACTGTTACTGAATTCTCTGGGATACACAATCAACAAAGAGAAATCTAGGCTAACACCATCTCAGAAAATAACTTTCCTGGGTGCAAACTTGGACACAAACACTCAGATGGCCTATCTTACGCCAGAAAAACAGGGGCAACTAACTCAGTACTTCACAATACTAGCAAATTGTACCAGGCTTACTGCAAGAGAAATCCTGCAGGCTCTGGGCTTCATGGCATCTTGCATTCTTTTAATCCCATGTGCAAAGTTGCATATGAGGAAACTTCAATGGTACCTAAAAAACCTATGGTCTCAACACAGCCACAGTTTCGAAACAATAATACCATGTTTGCAAAAGGAATTTCTATGGTGGGCTCAAGCATGTCAAACAAACACAGGTCTCCCATTCTGCAAGCCTCAAGCAAATCAAGTTATCACAACAGACGCCTCAGATTACGCCTGGGGGGGGCGCACATGACAGACAAGTGCATTCAGGGCAAATGGTCCCAAAAGGAAAAGCACCTTCACATCAATCAAAAAGAAATGCTAGCAGTGATAAATGCAATTACAGCTTTCAAGGACCTCCTGCATCCAGGACAATTATTGATAAGAACAGACGACACCACAGTAATGTGGTACATCAACAAATAAGGAGGAACACATTCATACCCCCTGTGCAGACTAGCCATGACACTTTGGAACTTGGCTCAGGAATGGCAAATCGAACTTCAAGCACAGTACTTGCCAGGTTTGGAAAACACGCTGGCAGACAATCTAAGCATAAATATGACAGATCCACACGAATGGAAGTTGCATCCTCAAGTGTTTACAAAGATAATCCAAGCGTGGGGAAGGCCAGGCATAGATCTCTTTGCCTCCCACAGGAATCCTCAATTGGAAAAGTTCTGTTCAAGGACCATTCATCCAAAGGCCTGGAGAGTGGACGCCCTTTCATTCAGTTGGGCAGCATGGACAGTTTACGCTTTCCCACCTCTGCCTCTTCTGCCCAAGGTGCTCTTGAAAGCAAGAGCAGACAGACCGAAGATGATACTGATTGCTCCAGACTGGCCAAGACAACACTGGTACCCACTCCTGAGGAGCCTAACGCATACTCCTCTCTGGTCCCTACCTCTAATGCCTCTACTACTGACTCAACACAGCTACAAAACTCTTCAGTCAGTTGAAAACACTTAATCTCGCTGCATGGAAAATTCCTTAACACCACAACAGACCCTACTCCCCAAAGAGGTGCAGGATGTCATTTTGGAGGCCAGAAGGCCATCTACTAGAAAGGCTTACTCCGCAAAATGGAAACTGTTCTGCTCTTGGAATGAGAAAAAAGGCCAGGATCCTAGAAAACTGAATTTGCCTCAGGTATTGCAGTATCTAGCTGAGCTGCTGAACAGTGGACTTTCATTTTCCTCCATAAAAATCCATGCCTCAGCCATTTCTGCAGAATTTAACACTGATCCACCCTTATTCTCTCACCCACTCTTAAGACAGTTCCTCAGAGGGGCTAAGAATATAAGACCACCAAGGAAACAACCAATGCCAGCCTGAGATCTTAATTACATTCTAGAAAAATTAACATTGCCTCCCTTTGAACCAGCTGCCTCAACAGATTTGCAATATTTGTCCTGGAAAACAGCTTTCCTTCTGGCCATTACCTCAGCTCGTAGGGTTTTGGAACTACAAGCCTTCATGGCTGTGTAGCCCTTCCTCATCTTCCATCAGGACAGGGTTTCCCTTCGAACCAACCCGTCTTTTATGCCTAAAGTGGTATCCAGGGTAGCTTTAAATCAAGCCATACACTTACCTACCTTTTACCCCAATCCTCAAAACAAAGGGGAAAGGCTGCTACACTCCTTAGACATCCATAGACAGCTACCTTATTATTTGGACAGAACAAAGCCTTTCAGGAAAACAGAACAACTCTTTGTGTCCTATGCTGTAGGAGCTCAAGGGAAGCCAGTTACCAAACAGACAATTTCAAAATGGATAGGCCACTGCATAAGGTTTTGTTACTCCTATCAAGGAAAATCTGTCCCTACAGGCATCAGATCCCACTCCACCAGGGCCACAGCTACCTCTACAGCCTTCCTCAGAGGAGTTCCTACCAAAGATATTTTGGAGGCAGCCACTTGGAGTTCTGTGCATACCTTCACAAAACACTACCATCTACGTTTATATTCCAAAACTAGAGCAGGCTTTGCCACTGCTGTGTTGCAGGGCATTCTGGCTGATCCCAGTTCCACCTAGTGCCTAGCTTTGGGATTCTACCCATCTGTGATTACTGCAGCTGTATGCACGATGAACATAGTACAGTTTTGTACCTACCATAAATGTAGATGTTCGAGTGCTAATACAGCTGCAGTACAGGTTACCCTCCCTCCTTCCCTTCTTGGTAAAGGCCTAGGGCCTAACCCCTCTTCATACAACCTGATTGTGTTATCCTTCTATGGTATATTTGCTTGCAACTACTGTTTTTTGATTATATTGTATTGCATATAGATAAATATAATTTATGTATTGCCTTCCTTCTGGGGTCACCTGACATCTGGGGCAAGAAAGACTGAAGAAAATGGCGTCGGCTGTGTCTTGTATACCCCTGCCTCACTGACGTCAGGAAAGAAAGCGACAACAACCAACGCCGGACCTAGACTTTGGAATTCGGCCGACCGAGGACCCGCCTGACGGCAGAGAACCCATCTGTGATTACTGCAGCTGTATTAGCACTCGAACATCTACATTGAACACAGACCACTCCGACCAGTGTCTTTTACCTGACTGGGTTCTGATCACAACTAAAAGGCCTGAGCCGTTTGTAAGTCGTTCATTCCCAAAACACTCTGCAGTCTGTTTGCTCTCAATATTTATCTTGAAATCCAGAGACTAAAGCAACTAGCGCTAGGTATGGAAGGTACTCCACATCTGTTGGGTGAGCCCCTAAAGAAAAAGGTGAGGCCTGATTCTTCAGCTGCGCCTCTGATCCCACATGTCCCTTTTGTGGTCTGTGAAGACCCAGAGGTACGTATGTGTCTGGTCCTCTGGCGGGTACTGATTTAGAAGCTGCTGGGGAGGGTTCCTTCAGCATTTCCGCAGGGGTATAGCAGTCATCCGCTATGGAGGATAAGGGGGAACTGTGGCTTGCTCCTTCAGATGTTCTTGTCATACCTCTCCTCCCCTTTCATTGAGGTTTTGTAGATGTCATGTCCAGAGACTTAGGCCTGTGTCGGCTCTTCCATCCCAGCCTAGGGGTAGGCCTTCCTCTCGAGGTGAAACAAAAATATGCATCCCATACAGGAACCTTTCCCAGACTGGCAAGTTTTTTTCTTAACAAATCTTGAATGCCTTTCTGGCACTTGGGCCTTCCAGTCTGCAATCTCCTACTTTCCTTCCACCCAGGAGTAATTCTGCTGAACAAGAGGCCTCTGAAGAAGATTAATAATCTTCAGATGAGTCCCTGGCCTACTCCACTCAAATAAACTCTCCTCTGAGTTATGCCTCCCCCGATGTTGATTCCAATGATTGAGACTCTCCTGAAGAAGTTTACATTTGGAGACACTATCTCTAGAATGAGGTTATTTTTCTAGTGGGAAAACTCCAAGGTTTCAGAAGTAAAAGAGAGGCACTATGACCTCTTACAGATAAATTCTCAGGCCCCTTCAGCCGTCCCACCTGTTTTGCCCGATTTTCAGGGTAAGTTTGTTGTAGCATCCAAAAACCCTATTTCACAATCTCCTGGTCCCAAAATCCCAGGTAAGTTCTGTAAAGTCCCTGAAAACCGTAGTTACCTGTACAAATGCTCTGTTGCAGACTCAGCTGTGAGCGCTCTCTCTGCTGATAAATGAACTATATTACTGTCCACCACCCTCCTGTCATCAGATAAGGAGAGTAAAATGGAGAGAATTGAGGAGAAAGGTCAACACGACCTCTACCCTGGCTTTTAGGTCCATTAGTTATCAGGTACGTCTTAAGTATGTTCTGGTCCTACTTTTACAGGCTTCTAAATTGCCGGCAGATCTAGATTCTGCAGCCAAATCCCAGCTCTTTTCCCTCTTGGCAGTTTTCTCCCAGGTTACTAGACATTTCATAAAATGTGGTTATGACGCATCTGAGGTGTCTACAAGACCAGCAGCATCTAGTTCTGTCCTCAAGGCTGAGATTGCAGCCTTTGCCAGCGGATTTCATGGCAAAACTTATGGCTGCACCACTGGGCACTACTGCCCTATTTTGGTGGTAAGGCTGTAGCACTGTTCAAATCCCTTCAAGAGAAAGAAAAGAACTTCAGTAACTTGAACTTATTTTGTTTCTCCTATTCCTAAATACCATAAGAACTACCCTTCAAAGCCTAATTTTGTAAGGGAAAAAAAAAAAAAACTGTTGTCCTTCCCAACAATGCAGGAAGACTATTCCTAAGTCTCAGCCCTCATCTGCTCAAAAGGCCTCCTTTCTGGACAAGCCAGGTAGGCTGAGACTACCTGGCCACTCTCTCAGAAATCCCCTTTTTCCCAGTGACTTTCTCATTTTCTTTCCAAATGGACGAGCATTACCACAGACAGATTGGTCATGGTTATTGTCCAAAAAGGTTACTTCATAACTTGGAAAACCACTATTCACTTCTTGGGGTCCCCCAAACCCCAAAGGAACAGCTTCACCTTTTCCCTCCGGTCATTCAAGACTTGCTATCACAAGGGGACTGTACAAAAATTTCTCTCCTTGGAAAGAGGAAAAGGGTTACTCCAGGATGTTTTTAGTTTCCAGGAAAGATGATCCTTGTAGACTAGTTTGAGTTGTCCCAACTCTGTTCAAGTCCTCACTTTCAGGATACTCACCCTGCAAACTTTCCACTCTTGCTACCTCAGGGTTACCTGGTTTCCTTAGACGTCAAGGATGCATACCTCCACATCCCCATTCACCCTCTAGTCAAGAAATTCTTAAGTTTTTCTGTTGATTCCTCTTATTTTTCAGTTCTGTGCTTTGCACTTTGGACTTTCTACTGCTCCAAGGGTATTCACAGTGTTTGGCTTTTGTTAGTCTTTCAGACCCCAGGGAATTCTCCTCTACCCTTACCTGGATGACTTCATTCATGCAGAACATCCATACACTTTGGAACAGAACCTTCAAACTATGTCAGTTTGCTTCTCAGCCTGGGATTCACCATCAGTTAAAACAAGTCTTTCCTTGCTCCTTCCGAGGACAATATTTTCCTAGGTTGCAGGACAAGGACAGACCTTATAGTGACTTTCCTGCATTTGCAAAAGGTGCATTCACTGCAGACCTGCTTCCAACAGTTGCTTCCTCTATCCTTTCTGACTGCCAGGGAATTCCTCTGGATGTTAGTGTTTGTGGCTGTACCAATGCTGCCCCTAGCCAGACTCCACATGTGAGAGTTCCACTGGTACCTGAAAACCCTCTGGTCCCAGCATGCTAATCCTCTAGAGTTTGTCCTGCTACTTCTATCATGCTAAAGAAGGAATGGTTTTGGTGGATTTAATACATTTCTCAGAATCCAGGACTCCCCCTTCTACCACTTCATTTAATTCAAGAAATGTTCACAGATGCTTCAAATCTGGAGTGGGGAGCAGCACTGAGGAATGTAAACGTCCAAGGCTTGTGGTCTCCCTCTAAAAGGAAGCAACATCAGCGATGAGGGCTCTTCAGGTCATCTCTTTGAAATTGTTAAGACAACACCACAGTTCTCTGGTTTGCGAACAAACTGGGGAACAAAGTCTTATCTACTGTGCAGCTTAACAATCCAAGGCTGGGAGATTGCTCTTCAAGCAAAGATAATTTTGACAACTATTTATATTCCCTCAGCTCAAAGTGTTCAGGAAGACGCACTGAACACATCCATGACACAAGCCCACAAATGGATGTTCCACAGGGATGTGTTTGCAGCAGAAAGACAATTTGTGCTGCTGCTGACCAGTTAGGAACATATTGCACCAGGACATCAGTACTGAAGGCTTGGTAACCAGATGACTTCACTTGAGTGAGTCTGTTGATTGTTCCTTCCTTCTATACAGGGCGATTCAGAAAATAGAAAATGACAGCTCAGCAATGCTACTCATAATGCTGCCTTAGCCAGAAGATTGCTGAGTTTGTTTTGCAGAACATGAAAAGAATGGAACTTACACTACTGCTTCAGCATCTGGACATCTTGTCTCAGAACAGGGATTCAGGCAGTCTCCCCAACCTGTAGACTTAAGGTTGACAGCATGAATACTTAATCACTTAACCCCTTTAGGTACATTTTCAAAGCATGTGCCTGTAATCATGAAGGAAGCTACCAAGGAAGCCTTTAATAGGAGATGAATAGGTTCTCCTTTTGGCCTCAAAAAGAGGCCCGGACCGAAACCACTCAAGTGGCCGTGATGCTTGAATAATTATCTGATCTTTACAAAGTAGGCTAATAGTTTGCTTCATTGAAAGTGTATTGATCTGCTGTTGCAGTGTGTGTACCCTAGGGAGGCACATTTAACTCCTACCTGTGAAGCAGTTAATTAAAACAGGTTACATTTGGAATCATCCAAGAAGGGAGATCTCTCTTGCATGGGAGGATCTGTATTATATACTGGAAAATTGTATAGCTACTGTTCAAGATAACTGTAGCTGTCAAGTTTTTGTCATGGAAATTTGACTTCCTGATGGCAACAGGATGTGAGTTATGTACCATACCCATTTGGTCTTCATGCCCAAGGTAGTAGAGAAGGGTCTTCCTATCAGGCAGGTCAACCTCAGTGTTTCATGCTACCAAGTAAAGAATTGATTGTGCATTTCTGGGATGTGCATAGGCAACTAGGATTACATGCATGAAAAAAATATATATGCCATTGAGAAATTGAAGATCATTCCTTAACCTTTGGAATGGATTGTGAGGGCAAACTTTACTTGTACAAAAAATGGTTTATGTACTGCATTTCCTTTAGGTTCCTTTCATGGAAGGGTTGCACCAGGACATGTCATTACATATTCTGCTGGGGGAGCAGAAACAACCAGACCATTTATTTTGTGAAGGGGGTTGGGCAGCACCCACGCTATTGTGGAAGTTTTCTGCTGGTTGTCTTTCTACACCAGTTTTGTCAAACACTGCACCTTAGACATTGCATGTAGAGCCAGTGCAGGTTTTAATGACCTAGCCCAGGGGTCTGCAACCTGCGGCTCTGGAGCCGCATATGGCTCTTCCACCCCTCAGCAGGGGCTGTCTGTAACTTTGAAAAATATAACTAATACTACTCTCCTTACTTCTAAGATAATATTCACTTCCTCTACATAACTATCTCCTATATACCAAACTACACCATTTCTATTACTGCTCTACTGTTACTCTTCTATATCATGCTCTCTAAATACTCCATCTCCCTTTCACTACTACTTCTCTTCTCCTTATCCTATCTCCACCATCTCTCCCAGCCCACTACTTCCTTCACCTTCCAATCCTTTCACATAACTAACCACCACAACTCACCTCAGTTACAATCATACTCACTTATTTCCCCCTATTTATACCCCTCAGACAACCTCCTTCTTTATCGATACAAACTTATCTCCCATCACACAATCTCCATTCCCATAACTACTAGTAAAACCCTCTATTTCACATTAAACCCCAATCTCACAACCTTGCTATCTATCCACCTAAACTATTATATACCACACCTGATTGGTACTCTCTTATCAGGTGACATCCATCCCAACCCAGGCCCTGCCACTATATCCACCACTACTAAATCCTTATTATTCACTTCCTTAAATCCACAAAGTATAGTTAATAAAGTCCCAAACCTTCATGCTTGGCTTATACACAATAAACCTGACATCTTGACTATCTCTGAAACCTGGTTAAAACCTCATATTAAGGACTCTGAAATAATTCCCCCTAACTACTCCATCATAAGAAATGATAGACCTCTCAAAGGCGGAGGAGTAGCTCTTATATATTCCTCCTCCCTAGTAGTTTCACCCTACAACAAACCTATCCCACATTTTAACAACGCTGAACTTCTCCTTACTCGACTACAAATCAATAATCACAAACACATATATATAGCTTTCCTCTATATCCCACCAGGGGATAATATCTCTACACTTGAACTTATACTCTCTTGGCTATCCAGTAACATTAGTAATGAAACCATAATCCTTGGAGCTGTAAACATTAACTGGGCCCTTATCCAGGCTCCTGCAAACACCACTAATATCAACCTCTACAATTTCTCACAACTAATCAACTTGCCCACTCACCCAGCCAAAACCCCCTCTAATGGGAGCATATTGGATTGGATTCTAGTCTCTCATCCTCACTATTTCACCAACAGTGGCATCCTTCCCGACCCACTAGGTGACCACCTACCCACCTTTACCCACAGACTTCCCACTATCCTCCAACGGACCCTCAACATCATTACAATCCGTGACCAAAAAAGTTCAACCCAACAACCTTTTCAAACTCACTAAAAGCAGTAAATTGGACTTGTCTAAAAACACTACCTCTAGACAATGCTGTCTCATACTTTAACTCAACATTCTTAAAAAATACTTGACTCCCTAGCTCCCCTACGGACTAAAAGAATAAAAACTAAATCAGCCCCTTGGCTATCTAAAACTACTCTTTCTACCATGAGACAGACAAAGCATGGGCACGCTACCAAAAACATAAGGCAACCCCACTCCTTAACTAATACAAAATGCTCCGCAATAAAGTTAAGAAACATATCTCTTGTGATCGACAAAACTATTACTCTACACTCCTAAACCAAAACAAAAACAACCCTCAAAAATTCTGGAAAGGAATCTCCACTCTCCTCCACCCCAGTAAGCCAGATACTCTGAACCCAGATCCAAATGCTCCAGAACTAGATTTAGCCACCCAATTCAATTCTTTCTTTATTGACTCTATTTCCAAACTGACCTCCTCTTTCTCTATCTCCTCCCCTTCATCTAACACCCCTTCACCCACCCCCATTATCTCTACATCCACACCCTATTCTACACCCACTAATCCCACTATACCCCTTTCTACACAAATTCCATCCTCATCTATACCACCCCAAAATTCAACACCCCCTGACCGCACTCTCTTCACTTTAAATCCAATTCCTACTGCTACCATAAAGAAACTCCTTCAGAAATTGAAACCATGTACCAATGCTCCTGATAATATCCCTTCTTACTTTCTTGGCATTGCTGCTGAAAGCCTTGCCTACCCCATCAGCATCTTAATTAACCTCTCCCTACAAGAAGGCTCAGTTCCCCAAATCTGGAAACAAGCATATATCATACCATTACACAAAGGTGGTAACAATAACAGCATTACTAATTTCCGCCCCATAGCCATCCTGTCCCCCATGTCAAAAATCCTTGAAAAATGTGTACAACTCCAACTCCTCCCTCATCTCCTAGACAACAATCTTATCACCCCCACACAACACGGTTTCAGACCTAATCATAGCACCATGACTGCCCTTCTCTCCTTCCTTGAAATCAATAAAGCCCGTGACTCAGGACAAATCGTTTCCACCATACTCCTTGATCTTTCAAAAGCCTTCGATACTATCTCTCACAGCCTGCTCTTAACTAAACTCTCCAAACTCTACCTATCCTCCTCCTCTTTGAACTGGTTCTCTAGCTATCTATCCAACAGAAATCAAGCTGTAAAGTGGAAAAAAGCAACTTCCTCCTTCCTAAGTACCCCTACCGGAGTTCCACAAGGCTCCATACTGGGTCCTCTACTCTTCAATATCTTTATTAATGACTTCTACAAAGCTATCCCTTTCTCTCTAGCATCATCCAATATGCTGATGATTCTACTATCATCTGCTCTGCCTCTTCTATCCCCACTCTACAAACACTTACTCAAGACGCCTTTTCTTCCACAGAGCAATGGATGCTAAGCAATCATCTAGCTCTCAATGCCTCCAAGACCAAATTAATGTTATTTACCCCCTCCAAACTCACTCCCCCCAACATGAACTCATTCCTAGTTACTAGTCAAAATAAGTTACCTCTCGAAATAGTATCAGACACCAAACTACTCGGGGTTCAGATCGACAACCAACTAAAATTTAATTCCCACCTACAAAAAAACATCAAAAAAACACATCAAAAAATTGGCATGCTGTATAGACAAAATGCCTACCTTACACCGACCACTAAAATCACTCTAGCTACTTCCTTTCTTATCCCCTCCCTTCTCTATGGTGCCCCACTACTTACTAATCTTCAGTCCTCATTAAAAAAAACAGCTCACCTCATGCTATAATAAAATTGCTAAATTCGCCACCGCTCATAGGTCTTCCACTCACCACTGTCTCTCCCTCTATAAACTGAAATGGTTAGAACTTCCCAACTATCTTTTTTTTACACTCAACTAACTCTAGCCCACAAGCTGATTCTAAACCCCTCCAACTGTCCCTTCCTTGCTTCTGCCCTTAAAATGCACCTACCAAATAGAGTGCTAAGGTCTAATAATCAAAATCTACTAGAAGTGCACAAACGCACTCATCCCCCAGGCAAAAACCTCCTTTCCTTCAGCCTCGCTCGCCTCTGGAACTCTCTACCACCTAACATCCGCATTACCTCTAACCACTCTACCTTCAAGAAGTCACTTTTCTTACACCTAGCATCTCAATGGGAATGCTGTTGCTCCCACCCCTCATAACCAACTCTACTAAATGTCCTTAAATATCATAACCTACCTTATTCATCTACTAGTTTGTTCATTAATCTGCATTTATGTTTTGCTTTTTGTTCCTTCAACTGCATGTATCAAGGCTTTTACTGTCTAATTTTAATGGACATTATGTTTTGCTACTACAATGTATCTAGAAATTACTGTCAAATGTTAATGTACATTTATTTTCTGTTTTGGAGCTTTTCTCCCCAGGACTCCATTGAAAATGGGTTCTTCAAGGCCCAGTGGACTATCCTGGTAAACCAACTGCAATAAATAAATAAAATTATGGCCTATGTACTGCACACCACACACACACACACACACACACACACACACACACACACACACAGACACACGCGCGCACAGACAGTGATGGAGTTTAAATGTTGCTCTTATAAACTTAGAAACTTGCTACAATAGCACAATTTCTGTTGCCGTGCATTCGACACACACAGAGCGATGAAGTTTATCCCCTGGCAGCAGGAGCATCTCCTGAAAGGTTTCCGTTCCTCTCAGTCCTACCACAAGAAATCTGGACAGAGCCATAAATAAAGGAGAACAAAGTAACAGAAATAGGGGCGGACTTAAAATATTGCTCTTATAAACTTGGAAATTTTCTACTATAACAGGGTTTCTGTTAACATGCATTTTCCACACACACAGGCACACAAACACTTACCTCTCAACTGTGCAGATTTTCACAGAATGTCTTGACTTTTGCCTCTATTTTTGGTCTGTTTCTCAAAATGGTGGTTTTCTAACAAATTATTGAGGACTGAAATTGGAAAAATGACATTTGAGTGACTTCATACACTTCAGAAAATTCAAAATCTGTTCAATCAACTTTCTAAGTTTGTAAGATCAATATTTAAGAAGTGTCCCTATTTTTGGGCCTTTGTTCCCCATTATTTATGCCTTTGTCCATTTCTTGATCTAAGATGTTGAGAGATATGACGTGCACATGTGCTCGCGTGCACATAGCAATCTAACAATCCCAACCAAGGAGCAAAAATAGGGACAGATTTTAAGTATTGCTCTTATAAACTTAGTTCTTTTATTTTTAGTATAAGTACATGTAAAACTTTATATGCTGTTTTCTTCATTTTAGGGGTCAAATAGGTTTTGTGGCTCCCAATGAATTTTATTTGGTGGGATAGGGACCAAAAATGGCTCTTTTGATAGTGAAGGTTGCAGACCTTTGATCTAGCCCATCTCAGAGGGCCAGCTACTTTATATGCTCTGGGAGTCATCCAAAGAATTAGCGTTACTGAAGCAGTGAACAGTATGAAGGACATAAAACTTATTGCATTTGTTATGAATTAACCAAAATTGTATATGTCAAGGTATTTTCACTCGTGTAATGCTTCCTGCACACTGCTGCTCGTAATACGTTTCCAGTATCCAGTCACCATTTCTCTCCACCTTCTCTGTCACGTGTCCCTAGATGGTGCCCTTTCCTCAAGTTTTCTTGGTGCTTGGAGATGGAATGTTAAAGGCTGTTCTAATTGGGCAGTTTCACTTGGGGCATTCACAACCTTGGGTGGCCAGTACTTTTTCTGCCAGATAACTACAGATGTCATAGGAGGATGGCTACTCTCAAGAGGGGGAATGTGAACAGTTCTAAAGTTCTTGCCAGATTTTGGGCTTTCCAGTGATCATACTTTAACATCTCTTGTGCCATGTTCCTTTCCAAGAATACCTGGACCTCCTTTGGCACTTCAGTATTACTTAGAAATGGTTGCTGTGGGTGCTCATTTATTGCCATAGTGTGTCCTGTTTGTATGTATGGATCCTCTGCAGTAGTTGCCGACTGTGTCCAAGGTTCCTCTTTTTTTTTGTTAAAAAAATGTGCAGGTTATTTTTCTCTCCCTGCTTTCTTAATTTAAAAAGTGTGGTTTCTACTCTCTAACTACCAGATGGAAATGAATCTGCACTATGTCTGTCTGACTTATACATTCGCCTTTTAAATAAGAGATGTTATAAACATGTACACACTGTTTAGTTATTCATATTCTCAGTAAATTTGTGCACACTGTTTAAAGTGTCAAACATTCTGTAAAAAATACTTGTTTGTAATCTTGACACGTTTTATAACAAATCTGAGTTTTTTTTCTTCCCTGAGCCGTTGCTGAAAAGGGTTTTAGCTAAACCCAGTTGGACTTTCCCAGTTAAAGGCAAAAAAAAAAAAAAAAAAGACAAAACCAAAACCCCTTTAATTTGGCAGTTGTAAATTTTTGTAGCCTTCTATGTACTTTTTTTTGCTGATTATTTAAGTCCTATATTGATGTACGTGCTAAATAAGTAACTTCTTTTCTGGTACTCCTTGGTGGCTACTTGTTTTAAACTTGGAAACAAGTGAAATGGCAACCACAGGAAACAGTCCACACTGGTGTTTAAGCACTTTTCTTTCGGTTATTAACAAGAACTTCTTCAGATACAACATTGACAATATTTTCCATTTTAAAAACCTTTCCTCTTTGTCATGTGTTCGATTCATGACCAATGATCTACTGCTCCCCTCCTGTTCTAAAAAAAATACATATTTTCAAATCAACTTAACAGTTGAGTAAAATTATGTAACTTTTAAAACATTTTCAATACCAACATAAGTGCCTTACATAGTATCTCACCTTACTAAACTTTTTAGTTTTAACAAACAAGAAGGAAGATGAGGTATTATGTAAGGCACTTGTATGTTGATACTGAAGATGCTTGTAAGAGTTATGTAATTTTACTCAACTGTGTTTTTAAATGTTTCTGATTCTTGGTTAATGTGAGTACTTTCATTTAGTTTTCAGTCCGTACTTGTTTTAAAATATTTATTTGGTGAATGATGTCTTGATAGTGCAGCACAAAATGTTGTACTTCTTACCCAGGAGTGGTGTACGGTACATTAAAAATAGTCAAATGCAGAAGTGAAAGTTTTTATAGTTGCTGCAGAAGGTCCCTCTTCATAGGTTCATACTAGGCTATCTGCCCAAGGGCATTTATAAGCCTAGCCCATAGTTATTTGGCTTTCGCCACCCCTTTAGTTTGAATAAAACTATGCCTATTATTTTGCTGTGCCTCTGTCAAGCAGTGACACTGAAGTAATCCCTGGGGTATATCTGCGATCCCCCATCCATTGGTCAAGATTCCTCTTGAACAAGGCCAGCGAGGTGCTCTGCCTCACATGTACCGGGATTTTGTTCCACAGCATAGGGAGTCTCTGGGTGATGAATCTGTCCCTCCAGCATGTTCTATTAATAACCGTGTCAAGGTTTAAGTCTCCCGCCCTTGTGGTTCTGAGGGATCTAGATTTTTTGAGGTGAAGCATATTCATCAAATCAGGGTTTGACATGGCCTTATATGTCAGGCACAGGTCACCTCTGAGCAAGCGGTATGAGACTGAATAGAGCTGGAGTTCTTTCAGTCGGGCAGCATAAGACATATTTTTGAGACCCTTTATCCTTTTGGTGAGGAACTTTTGGGGCCTTTCCAGCTGCTGCAGGTGTCTGGTCAGATACATTTCGAATGGGGCATTGTACTCGATCATAGGTCTAATGAGTGATGAGTACAGGGGGGCGATGACCTCCCTTGATCTAGATGTGAATCCCTTCATGATCAGGTGGGCAATGTAGAAGGTTTTCCTAACTACTTTAGCAACATGAGTGTCAAACGAAAGGCTACTGTCAACCTGGGTCCCCAGATCCCTGATGACTTCTTCTGTGCTCAGTGGATTGCCACCTATATTGTAGCTAGGGGTAACCTTGTTTTTCCCGAAGGGTATGACTATGCATTTCTTGGCATTTAACTTTAGGCCATGGCTCTGGCACCAGTTATCCGTTTCTGTGAGGCCCTTCTGAAGGATATCTGTGTCGGATGTGTTTTCAACTATGGCGCCCAGTTTGCAGTCATCTGCAAACTTTGTCAGCCATAACCCTCCTGTGTTTGCTTGTACTTCAGAAAAGTAGATGCCGAACAAGAGTGGACCCAGGACTGAGCCCTGTGGGACACCACTTGTGACAGGCTTTGAGTCTGACATGGCTCCAGCAACTCTGACCCTGTGGGTTCTGTCACTTAGCCAGTTTGCAACCCATCTTGTGATGTATGGGTTTACATTCAAGCTGATGAGTTTTTTGATGATACCTGAGTGGGGTATTGTGTCGAAGGCCTTTGCCAGGTCAAGGTAGGCTGTATGGACTGCCTTTCCCTCATCAATGGCCTTGGTGACTGTCTCGAAAAAGTCAACCAAGTTTAAAAGGCATGATCTGCCTTTGACAAAGCCAAACTGGGTTGGATCCAAAGTCTGCAAGTTCCCTATGTCTTTATTTATGAGTTCCATTATGATCCTCTCCATGGCTTTGCAGATAAGGCTTGTCAAGCTAATGGGACGGTAATTTCCAGGGTCGGTGGAGGCACTGCCCTTGTGAAGTGGGACCACAGTTGCGTGCGCCACTCCTTGGAGTGCGTATCCTGAGTTGAGGCTAAGATTAAACAGCTGTCCTAACTGCGGGTTTAATTCCTCATTGAGTTCATGGAGCACACAGCCGGGGACACCATCCGGTCCCATGGATGCTGTGTTTTTTTGCTTTGGAGAGAGCAGTTCTCACCTGGGCGTTGGAGATGTTTGGGGGGCTACAATCCTCTGGTATAGATATCTCTCCTTTTGCGGGCGAGGGCGGGGGGTTTGCACTGAACCTGTCAGCCAGTATGTTGGCAATGTGTGTAGGTTCAGTAATCTTCACATCATTTTGAACTAATTCTGAGCATATCTGGGAGTTTCCTCCTAGGTTTCTAACATAGCTAAAGAAGGCCTTATAATTGTCTTTTGAATCCTTGGCGATTTTTCTCTCAAAATTTGCCTTGGATGATTTTATGAGAGCTCTTAGTTTTTTACTTATAATAATCAAAGGTGTCTTACCTTTCAAGGATTTTGCTCTATCTTGTAGTAGCTTCCTCCTTTTGTTGTAGAGCTTGTTTATGGCTGGGGTCCACCAGACTGGACGCTTGCCTTTGGTACAAAGAGTCTTAGTTTTGTTTTGGGATTGCCTGATCCCTGCAGTCCTGTAGGTGCTGGTAGAAGGCATTTGTAAGTGATTCAGCGGTTTGAGTAATGTTTACCACTGGCTCAGGGGCCTTAAAGGAGACCACACTAGTTTTTAGAAGTGTGAAGTCGGCTTTTGAGAAGTTTTTCACTGTGGTCTTTTTTATTTCAGGTGGGGGCGGGATGAGGACCTCCAGCGAGATTAGTTTATGATCTGATCTCACTAGTGAGGGGTATACTTCCGGTGTTGAACATTGTGATCCCATGTTCGTGATGATGAGATCAAGTATGTTTTCTCCTCTTGTGGGGATGGTGACTAGTTGTTCCATGGCATTTGAGTTTATGAACTCCAGGAACCTTTGGGCTAGAGTGTTTGGGCTTGAGTAGTGTTCCCAGTCTATATTAGGTTAGTTGATGTCACCTAGTATGATGGTGTTTGGAGATACATTTATCCCCTCCATTGTTTTCAGGAAGGCTATGTGAGGTTCCTGAGTTTGAGGGTGGCCTGTAACATGCTACAAATTGCAGAGCAGTCTTGCCTATGGTTAATTGCACCTGGATGGTCTCCGATGCATCGTGCTTTGCCACCAACCTTGAGGTGTGGGTGTCCTTTATGAATATGGACACCCCCCCTCCTTTCTTGGTGTTGTCCGGATTTTGGGGCCGAAACGCATGATATGAGGTGAAACCTGCTAGTGCTGGGGTGCTCTCAGGAGCCTTGAACCAGGTTTCTGTCACAGCACAGACATCGATGTTCTCCATACTGAGAAGGGCCTCGAGTGCGTGCATCTTGAGATTGAGACTTGTGGCATTGAGCAGCATTACCCTTAGTTTTTTTTACTTTTTTGTGTTCTATGGTGGTAGGTTTAGAATTTGAGCCTTGCCTAAAAAAGGCACTATGGGGGTGGCAAGAGCCTTTGCCAATATCCGGAAGCCTAGGGGTGACAGGTGCAAGCCGTCCCTTGAAGCAGCGTGGCTTGTCCAGCATGTCATCCCAGGCAGACAGACATTGGATCCCCTTTGAATGACACCAGAATTTAAGCCAATTATTAAAGCTGATCATCTTATCACTGTATTGTAGCATCATTCTAGGTGAAGGTAGGATACTGCTCAAGGTCAGGGTCATACCTGCCTGGGCTACATGATCAGAGAGCTCCTCAATGTCTCTTCATGTAGTCCAAGGAGGTACGTCTCAGGTCGTTGACACCAGCGTGGACAATGACTGAGTCGTACTTGTACCTGCTGTTGAGAGACCTGAGTGCTTGTGTTATGTGGCGGATTCTAGCGCCCGACAGGCAGCTTACTGTGACCTTCTCCTTACTCAGTCTGGTGAGCGGGACGTCAGTGTGTCTGACTATGGAGTCACCTATGACAAGTATGTTTGGTGTATTTGGCCTTAAGGGCAGTGACTGCTTTGCACACTGATATTGTTGTTTGTGTTGATGTTCTTCATCTCACATTGCTGCAGTCCTTACACTTGGGTAGTCCGCTGTCCTCGGTCGGCCCGAATATCAAAGTATTAGGCTGACGTCGGTCAAGGAGCTTAAGACTGACATCAGGACGTCAGGGTACAAATGCGCATGACCGATGTCATATCCTCAGTCTTTTTTCCGCATGGTCCGATGCAGAAGCAGCGTTGTAAGTGCCGTTCGGCGTTCTGAAATTTTTCGAATTCGGAGTTTCAGACCGAGTCAAAGTTGGCTGAGTACCCCGTTGGGGAATATTTTAGTTTTTTCTTGCCTCAGTGGTTTACCGGATGTCAGAAAAAGTGAATAACTGTATTTCTTGTGGGAAACAGATACCGCATAGGGACTATCATACTTTGTGTATTCCTTGTTTGGGGCTTGAGCACGACGTTGTTGGGTGTCGCTTTTGTGCTAGGTTCAATAAACGCACTATTAAGCGAAGGTTAGATTGTGCCAGGTTGGTCTTGAGCGGTGCAATTATAATATGCAGCGGATGCTCCGGCCCGCTTCTTCGAAGAAGCGCAAAGACAAAGCAGCTAAACCCAGGCAAGAAGAGTCGTCCGTACCGGACGCCGGTTCTTTAGAGGCGTCAGTGGAACCGGTGGTTCCGACGGAGGCTTCTCTGGAGTCCCAGGGGGAGACTTTGATATTGCAGGATGTGGCCTCTCAGGAGGCAGGTCAGGCTGAAGGGGCTTCTCAGGTTACTGTACTTCCCTCCCTTCCTAGGGTGGTTAGGCCCTCTCCTTCTGTTTCTAAGGCTTCTCCCAGAGGCAGGCCAGGTTTAGCTTCTGTTGGTGTCACTCCTAGTTCATCAGGATCTGTGCCCAAGAAGCACATGCTTAAAATGGCAGAAGATTTAATTACTTTGATTAGAGGTTCTTTGCCCCCTCCTGATAAGAGGCCTAGGGTGGAACCAGAGTTGGGGAGTTTTGAGCAGGCTTGGATGTTTCAGAGTCTTGACTGAAGACTTGCAGGAGTATTCTCCTTATTCTGATTCTGATGTAGATGATTCTACTCCTTCTGCTTCTCCTCCAGAGGATTTTTCTTTTCAGAGACTCTTCATTCCATGAGGGAACATTTTAAGTGGGAAGGTCAGGACTTCTCTGATTCCAGGAAAAGGCTTAGGGAATTTTTGCTTTTACCCCAGCATAGGCCTTTGGCTATACCACCTGTTCTGGATGTTGTGGAAGATGTGTTTGCAGAGGCTTCACTTAATCCTGATTCTTTGCCTCCTGCTCCTGTTAAACCGGACAGGTATTACAGGGTGCCTGAGGCTCATAAATATCTTTATAAGAGTCCTAGGGCGGACCCAGAAACTGTTAGTCAGGGACCTAAGGGTGTCAAGGCTTCTGTGGTAAAAAATCCGGTTCCTCCAGATAAAGAGGCCAGAGCTTTGGATAGATGGGGAAAGAAAGTCTATACTTCTTCCACCTTAGCTATGAGGGCTTTGAATTGCCAGTTTCACATGTTGAAATATCAAAACTATCTTCTTTCTCAATTGAAGTCTAAGGTGGATGCGCTGGCGGAAGGCATTGAGTGTAAAGAATTACAAGATTTGGTACATGTCTCTGAACAGGTGGGTAAGCATTCTTTACAATGTGGTTTTGATGCTGTACAGGCCTCGTCTAGGGTGGCTGCCACTGGGTCAGTTCTTCGCAGGCACGCCTGGCTGAGAGATCAGAATTTCTGACCATGTTAAGACAAGGATTTTGGATGCTCCTTTACAGTCTGATGTGTTGTTTGGTTCACCTGTGGAGTCAGTCTTGAAGAAAATGGAAGACAAGGCTAAGTCTATGCAGGCTGTTAAAGATTTTTTGCAAGTTCAGCCTCCGAAGTTTAGTAGGAATTGGCCTGCTAAGGGGTGGACGTACCCTTCTTATGATTCAGTCTAGGGGTAGATCTAGACGTGGTAGGGGCAGAGCTCAGAGCTCCTTCAGACCTAGAACAGGGAGTTCACCTGCACAATCTTCGGGTGAGGGCAGGGGCCAGTCCTTTCGTAAACAGGCCCAATGACCTACCTTTTCATCTGCCAGATCCTTCTTGCCCGGCAGCACCTTTGGGAGGAAGGTTGGCACTCTTCAAGGAAAATTGGAGTCTGATTACCCAAGACAGATGGGTATTGGATATCATACACCAAGGTTACAGGTTTTATTTCCATACCTTGCCTCCTTTCAAAGGCATGCCGGACGTTCCTCCTCAGCAAAGACTAGAGGCTCACAGACAAATTTCTCTGCTGCTTCAAATAGGGGCCATACAACCGGTCCCTCTGCCAGAAGTGGGCCTAGGATTTTATTCTCGCCTGTTCCTAGTACCAAAGAAGGGGAACACGTGGAGACCAATTTTGGATTTATCTATCCTCAACATTTATCTGGACATTCCCAAGTTCAAAATGTTGACGTTACAACAGCTTTTACCTCTGCTGGGCAAAGATCACTGGATGGTGACTCTGGATCTCAAGGAGGCTTACCTTCATGTTCCTATCAGGCTAAGTTGCAGGAAGTATCGGCGTTTTCGGGCTGGGACTTCTCATTATCAGTTCTCTGCATTGCCCTTTGGCTTATCTACTGCCCAGAGTGTTCACGAAGGTTCTGGCTCCAGTGATAGCTTTCTTCAGGCTAAAAGGAATACAGATCTATCCTTATTTGGACGATTGCCTGATTCTGGCCCAAGGAAGGGACGAACTTCTTCATCATTTACAATATGTGATAGCAGTGCTAAGATGCCTGGGGTATTCTGTGAACGAAATAAAGTCCAGTCTAGTACCCTCTCAGGACATGTGCTTTCTGGGTGTGAGACTGAATACAGCATCCCAGATGGCCTTTTTGACCCCGGACAAAGAAAAAATCTTTCTCTTTACTTCCATCAATTGTCTCATCAGTCCAGGCTGACTGCAAGGACAGTCCTTCAAGCCTTGGGGTTCATGGCATCTTGTATTCTGGTGCTTCCCAATGCCAAACTGCATATGAGGAAGCTACAATGGTATCTCAAAAATGTATGGACACAGCACTGCCAAGATATGGACACTGTCATTCAGATAATACCTTGCATTCAAAAGGAATTTTTGTGGTGGGCTCAGGAATGTCACCTAAACAAGGGACTCTCTGTGACCCGGCCAGAGGCGTGTCAGATTCTAACGACAGATGCCTCAGACAAAGCTTGGGGAGCTCATCTAAATGGAAAGTGGGTACAAGACACGTGACCTGCCAGACTTCAACATCTACATATCAACTTGAAGGAGATGTTAGCAGTCCAATTTGCATTAATAGCTTTCAAGGATTTACTTCTTCCAGGGCAAGTGTTGGTTCTAACAGACAACACAACTGTCATGTGGTACATCAACAAGCAAGGGGGAACACATTCTTATCCTCTATGCAGACAAGCAATGATTTTGTGGGAGACTGCTCTCAGTTTACAGCTGAATCTTCAGGCAAGGTTTCTGCCGGGAGCACAGAGCTCCTTAGCAGATGTGTTGAGCAGGCAATTATGGATCCCCACAGTGGAAATTGGATCCTCATGTATTTCAGAAATTGACAGTGTTATGGGGAACTCCAGACATAGATCTGTTCGCTTCTCCACTAAACTACCAGCTGCCAAAGTTTTGCACAAAAGGTTTCATCCCACAGCTTGGAAAGTGGATGCTCTTTCATTCAATTGGAGCAATCTTCATGTGTATGCCTTTCCACCTCTGCCTCTCCTCCCAAAGGTACTCCTAAAGGTCAGACAGGACAAGCCAAAGATGATTTTAATAGCTCCAGATTGGCCTCTACAGCACTGGTACCCATTACTGAGAAGTCTGGTGCAGGGAGCCTCCATGGCCTTTGCCTTGATTCCACACCTGCTGTCTCAGGAGAACAGTCATTTACTCAATGTCAAACTTCACTCTCTTCACCTAACAGCCTGGCATATTCTGTTTTAAACCCTGGAGGGTCTCAGCTTCCACAGCAAGTTTTGAATGTTATTTTGGAGGCCAGAAGACCTAGTACAAGGAAAGTGTACGCAGATAAATGGAAGAGATTTTTATTTTGGAGTACAGCAAAGGAATTTGATGTTTCTAAGCCTAATTTAAGTGTGGCTCTTCTCTTCTATTAAGGTTCATGCTGCAGCAATTTCTGCTCACTATGACTGTGACCCACCTTTGTTTTCTCATCCTTTGTTTAAACAATTCCTTAGAGGGGCAAAGAATTTAAGACCCCCACGTAGAGCTCCTACTCCTGCTTGGGATCTCAATTTTGTGTTGGAGAAACTCACTCTACAACCTTTTGAGCCTGCAGCTACTGCCGAGTTGAAATATGTATCATGGAAGACTGCTTTTTTGTTGGCCATTACCTCTGCGAGAAGGGTTTCTGATGTACAGGCCCTTATGGCGGTTGAGCCTTTCTTAATTTTCCATAAGGATAGGGTATCTTTACGTACTAATCCTTCCTTTATGCCTAAAGTGGTTTCTAGTGTAGCTTTAAACCAAACTATTCATTTGCCTACTTTTTATGCAAACCCCCAAAATAAAGGGGAAAAGATTTTGCACACTTTGGATATACACAGGCAGTTGCGATATTATTTGAGCAGAACTAAAGGGTTCAGGCAGTCTCAGCAGTTGTTTATTTCATTTGCTTTGGGTTCTCAGGGCAAGCCTGTGTCAAAACAACATATTTCTAAGTGGATTGGGTTTTGTATTGCTTTCTGTTATTCCCATCATGGTAAGGAGATTCCAGCTGGGATTAGGCCTCATTCCACTAGGGCTACTGCCACTTCTACAGCTTTTTTAAGGGGGGTGGCAACTAAAGATATTTTGGAGGCAGCTACTTGGAGTTCAGTGCATACTTTCTCTAAGCATTACCACCTTCCACTTTACTCTAAATCTAGGGCTGGTTTTGCCACTGCAATTTTACAGGGCATTTTGGCAGCTCCTACTGCTTTATAGTTTTGCCATCCTCCCTTACCTCTGCTTTGGGATTCTACCCAAGTGTAAGGACTGCAGCAATGTGAGATGAAGAACATAGTACAGTTTTGTACCTACCATAAATGTAGATGTTCGAAGATCCACATTGCTGCAGTCCAATTTACCCTCCCTCCTTCCCCTCTGTAGTTAGAGGCGGTTGTGTGGTTTGGGTTGTGGATATTGTGGATATTGTATATATTGTACATATGATTAGTGCAAGGGTGGTTGGTTGTTTTTTGCTGTCTTTTGGTTTTGACCTTTCTTTCTAGGGTCTTCTGACATCTGGGGCAAGAAAAGACTGAGGATATGACGTCGGTCATGCGCATTTGTACCCTGACGTCCTGATGTCAGTCTTAAGCGCCTTGACCGACGTCAGCCTAATACTTTGATATTCGGGCCGACCGAGGACAGCGGACTACCCAAGTGTAAGGACTGCAGCAATGTGGATCTTCGAACATCTACATTTATGGTAGGTACAAAACTGTACTTTTGTGTGGTGCATTGAGTTTGCAGTTGCTTGGGTGTCTGCTTTGGAGGCCTCTGCTGTTTAGGTAAATTTTTACTCAGAGCCTCCGAGTATGTCTTAGTGTGTTTATGTGTTTGATTCAGTGGTGTGGTTGAGTTATGTGAGACTGGTATTGTGGTGTGTGTAGTTGCCTTCTCCTCCTGCCTGGTCTTGCCAGTCCTGAGTTGAGAGAGCTCAGCCTCCAGTCTGGCTAAATAGCTGCATCTCTCACAAGTGTTAGTGTTACATGGGAGGAGGAGATGGTTGTCCGTGTACATGAGGCAATTGTAACATTGCCTCAGAATTCCCAGATTCACCAAATGGGCAGGAGAGGACGCCAGCATCTGACCCTTCGACATGCTAGAAAGAATTATGAGTTGGTATGAGACAGAAAAGTAGTGGGCTTAGCAGGGAAGTGGGCACTCCTGGGGGGTTTTGCTAGTGAGAGATTTGTATAATATAGGAGTGCTTGACCTGCAAAGAGAATGCTTATAAGACAAGGGATATGCTTATAAGACAAGTGCTGAGCTTTTTGAGAAGAAAAAGCTATTTGGAACAAGTGCTGCACGTTTTAGTGTAGATGTAAACTGTTTAGGTTCCTAACAGAGCAGTTCTAAGGGAAAAATTGAAGAACAGACTTTCTGGAGCCAGAAAGAGTTTAACCTTGTTTAACCGGCGCTGCTCTGGTGGCAACTCCACGCTAAAGCGTGCTTGATAGCAGGGGCTGGAAAGAAGCAGGAATAGACCCAAAAGGGAAAATAAAACTACAGTTTCAAGTCAGTAACCACCTCTACGGGGGGCAGGGAAGCTGCTCAATGTTAGTCACTGCCACTGATGAACAGATCCCTAGACTCGGTGGGTATACATTCAATAACATTCTCATCCAGACTTTTGTTTTTATGAAATTGTATATTTATCAAAAGTAACCTGTATAAAGCCATTCAACTCTTGGAATTGTTCTTGTTTAATTTTTAGTTGCTACGTGTTTGAGATAGCTTTATTAGAATGGAAAGTCAATCATATTGGCAAGGGATATCTTTTTGACAGAACATTTAATGGTGATTTGGTGTTCAGGTTCGTGGATTTGCGACCCAGGTGAACCAATCTGAGAAGACTTTGAAAGAGTTAAGTGAGGAGTACGAGGCAGCTGTTGATTTATGGAATAAGCAGCGGCAAGAACTTGAAGATGACTTGAATGCAACCCTTGATGAAAGGGTAAGATTTCTGACCAGATCAATGTTACTTTTCAACAAACACCTGCAGAACACAAATTGGATTTGTACTTCGTTGTAGGGAAATTATTTTTTTTTCTTTATACACAGCTGAAGTTAAAAAAAACTTGTGTATATTTTGCATTCTTCCTGTAGCCATTTTTAGTGTTTGCCGCCATTGCTGTGGCCACTAAGGTTGTACAAGCAGCAGTGCTGATCACCTGACTGAGCTTCACTGAATGATTATGTACAGTGTAGATGTCCTTCTATTCATATGTTGCAGTATTCATCACATATGGGTTTACTCCTCTTGCTACCCAAACGTCCAGCCAGTATACAAAAGTTTTCAGTCACTGTATGGTACATGGAACATTTGACATGGCTAGAGGAATGTGGGTCATATAAGTGACATCTGCTCACACCAGCCCTCAGACCTTCAGTCGCCAGTCGAACGTCTGGTATTCCTGCTTTCTCCGCCCATCGGATCTCGAAGAAATCAGAAGTGCCCCATTGGGGAACCTTTTTGGTCATTTTCTTTATCTTAATGTTTGTTTATGTCATCCAGAAAGGGCATGTGTAAGTGTGGCCATCAGATACCCCACAAAAACACCCACAATCAGTGTCCCTTGTTTAGGTCTGTCACATGACAAGGCCTGCTCCATTTGCCAGTCATTTGTGCCTAAAACTTTCCTCAGCCAGGCGTTTGTGCCTAAAACTTTCTCCGCTATCTGCACGCGCTCAACCTTTATCTCGAAAGTGAATGTTTAAAACTATTAGCCTTGGGTAAGAGGGTTCTACAGATGTACGTGCTGAACCACCGAAAGAGAAAGCCAAGACAGGCCTACCACTATTGCTGTGCCTCTTGTGCCTGACTCTTAGCTTGTGGCCAGTGTTTGCCTGGTTGAGGATTCAAGCGCTCTCCACCTCGGATACAGCGGGTACCTCCATGGAATCCACACAGTCCCGTATGGAGGGTACGTCCGTAGAGATTTTTCTGACATCTATTTCCACCCCTGGGGGGAACCAGCTATTTCGGTAGGTCTGTCGTATCCCTCAGATGTCCTTCAAGAATGCAACTGCAGTCATTACATATGGGTTGTCCTGCCTCAGGCAGCCCTTCGGTCGGCCGGATTCCAAAGTCTGGGTCCGGCGTCGGCTGAGTTCGCTTCTTCCCCGACGTCAGAGCGGCTGGGGTATAAAAGCATCAGGCGACGCCATCTTCAGTCTTTCTTGCTGCGCGGTGCCCAAAGCAGAAGCAGTTCGCAAGTGCCGGTCGGCCAGCTCCTGTGTTTTCAGATTCAAAGTCATCAAAAAGCTAAGTACCCCGTTGGGGAACCTTTTCTTGCCTCAGCCGATGACTGGCTTTGTCAGTTTAATGCTTTCATGGCCTACTACTACAGGGACTTCAACCATCCCTCCTCCTATACTGAGCCAAACGCCTCAAACATCAGACCCCTTTCTGAGGGAAGAGGAGGAATTTTCTGATTCTTCATTTGAAGAAATCACTCATACTTCTCTACTTTCTTCTCCTTTGGGATACGGCTCCCCAGAGGAAAAATCCATTGATCCTGACTTCCCCAGCTGAAGATTTCAGCTTTGGGGAGACTTAAGATAAAGGAACATTTTAAGTGGGGAATAATCTGAAATGACAGAGGTTCCAAAAAGGTATGACCTCATTCAGATGGATTCCCCAACTCCTACTGCTGTTCCTCCAGTTCTACTTGCCTTCGTGGATGCCTTCTTTTCAGCATCCTTGAGACCTGACTCATAACTCCATGCAGACCTGATAGATTTTATAAAGTCCCTGAGACTGCTAAGTTTGTGTCCTCTAGCAGACCCTGCCACCATTTACTATCTCCATGGATAAGGCCTGTAAACTATTACCTACCATCACCATTCTCCTGCTGACAAAGATAGCAAAACCATGGAACGTCTGGGTAAGAAAATGTACACCTCTGCTACTCTGGCCTTCAGGGCTACTAAATACCAGACACACATGGCTAAATATGCCTTATCCCTTCTGGAGAAAGTCTCGAAGGAATTGTCTGATTACCCAGATCTTGCTGCCAAAGCTTCACTGTCTTCCCTTTTTGCTCTCACCTCCCAGGTTACCAGGCACTCCATAATGGGCAGTTATGATGCTGCTGAGGCCTCTCCCAGGTCAGCAGCATTAGCATCTGCCTTGAGAAGGTATTCCTGGCTATGCCTCCAGCCCTACCAGATGATTTTAGAGCAAAGCAGGTTGATGCCCTTCTGGACAATACAGCTCTGTTTGGTACAGGTGTCTGATTTAAGTCAGTATAGCAGAAGGGAAAAGAGATGCAGGATTTAAAACACTTGCTGGTCTCTCCAATTCCAAAATTCCATAGGAATTATCCAGCAAAAACGCAATTTAGCAGAAAGCTGTTCTGCCAAGGCCCAGAAAAACTAGGAAGCAAAACACACTCCTGCCAGGGCTTCCCCCTCTTCTACCCAGAGGCAACCCTTTCAAGACATGGCAGGTAGTGTCTGGCTACTTGTCAATTTAAAAAAAAAAAAAAAACCCTCTCCCTCTCTCGGTGCATTTCTCACTGTCTTAGTGTGGACATCCATCATCTCAGACAAATAGGTCCTTTAAATAATACAGGCAGCTATTTTATGACCTGGCTTATGCCCCCAAAGAGAATGGGTATCCCACAACCTCCAAAACAGCCACACCTATTGCAGCCTGTACTAGAAAGGCACCATCGAAACAGTACCACTTGGCCACAAAAGGAAGAGGTTTCTACTCCAGGATTTTCCTAGTGCCAAGAAGAGAGTCCTTGGAGACTAATTCTGGACCTCTCTCTACTCAGCCTCTTCCTTCAGGTTCCTACTTTCAGGATTTTGACCTTACCAACTCTTTTTTTCCACTCCTTCCCCAAGGGTTCATGGCCACTTTAGATGTAAAGGATGCCTACCTCGCATCCCATAAGACCCAATTTCTGGAAATACCCAAGGGTCTCTGTGGGCCCGTCTCACTTTCAGTTCTCTGCCTTGCCCTTTGGGCTTTCCACGGCACCCTGAGTATTCATCAAATGTCTGGCCCCAGTTATTGCTTTTTGCAGGACAAAAGTAATCCAGATATTCCCTTGTCTGGACAATCTGCTCATGCAGGCAGATTACAAGGAGACCCTACTGCAACACACACTACTTGCCATTACCCTCCTACAATCCCTGGAATTTCATAACTTACCAAAATCCCACCTGGAACCTTCCCAATGTGGTGTTTTCTAGAGTACAGGATTCATACAGACATCATGAAAGTCTACCCCCCCCCCCAAAAAAAAAAAACAAGGTGGAAAGCTTAACTGAATACCTACTTCTGGTCCTCCAGGCAACAGAATTGACAGCAAGGCAGTACCTCAGGGTCCTGGGCTTCATGAGTGACTATCCCCATGTTACCATTGGCAAGACTCCATATGAGGAAGTTGCAATGGTACCGAAGGTCAGTCTGGACCCAGCACTCCCACCACTTGGAATACAGGATTCCCTTTCTACCCTGTCTCAAACTAGAAATCCAGTGGTTGCTGAAGCAAGTGCACCTCAGTCCAGGTCTTCTCAGACCATCTCAACCCAGAGAGATCATGCACACACATGCCTCAGACTTGGGCTGGGGAGCAACTTTGGGCCACCTGAAAGTGCATGGGCTGTGGCCAGATCTTTACAGACAATACCACAGTGCTGTGGTATCTCAACAAACACGGGGGGGGGGGCAACTCTTAATTGCTTTGTAGACTAGCATTCCTGGTGTGGGAACTGGCCTCCTCCCAGGGAGTTACCCTGCAGGTGATTTACATTTATTCACAACAGAACTCCCAGCCAGACTCCCTGAGCAGATCCCTAACAACCAACCATGAATGGTTGCTTCGCAGGTATGTCTTCCTTGGCCACTGGTGGGGTACACCTCAAATAGACCTGTTTGCCTCCTCCAACAGGCAATCTCCTTTCTTCTGCAACAGACTACCACACACTCGGGCAATGGCAGCAGATGCCATCTGTCTCTGTGTCTTGGAAGGGGAAGCTTTTCTATGCATTTCCCCCCTTCCCACTTGTACAGAAGGTCCTGCTGAAGATCCAGCAGGACAGACCAAAAATCTTGCTGGTGACTCTCTATTGGCTAAGACAGTATTGGTTCCCCCTACTCTTAGTTATCCAAGGGCAGTCACCACATGTTTACCACTCAGAGTGGACCTACTCAGCACAAGGGGATCCCAAATACACTCAGTGGCAATTGCTGAACCTCCCACTGTGGCTGATAGGATTCTGATCCCTTTCAGACACCTTTGCAATGAGGACGTGCTCACTGTCCTGCAGGAGGCTAGGAAACCAAACAAACTAAAATCCTACCTATCAAAGTGGAAGAAATTTTCTATATGGTGTTTGAAAAGACAGTTGGAACCGCTTGCAAGTGACACCCCTCTAGTACTGTCTTACCTGTGTGAACTGCTGTAGACAGGCTTGGGCTACTCATCTATTAAAGCCCACTTTTGTGCCATTTTAGCACGTCTTCCTCTGGATCCCCCTTAGCTTCCAGACTACCAACTAAGTTATTCTTTAAAAGAGCCCTTCATCTGAGAATCCCCAGGAAACTATCTCCACCACCATGGGACTTCAACTATGTTTTGGAAAAGCTTACGCTTCCTCCATTCAAGCCAGTGGACAAAGCTTCCCTAAAACACTGTACATGGAAAGCTCTACTACTTGTGGCATTAATCTCGGAGTGTCAAAGCTCCAAGCCTTCATGGCTATCCCACCTTTCCTGGTTTTCCGCACAGAGTTACGCTTGGCACTAACCCTTCCTTCATGCCCAAGGTGGTGAATGACCTTTCCCTAAATCAGGCCATACACCTATCTATCTTCCCAAACCCACAGGGAGATGGTGAGAGAGTACTCCATTCTTTGAATGTGCAAAAATAACTCAGATTTTATCTGCAGAAAACCAAGTCCATCAGACAGGCTAATAATGGTTTGTCTCCTTCCACCCCAGGGCCCTAGGAAGGGCAGTAACCAAACAAAGTATTTCAACCTGAGATTTCCAAAGCTATCACTTTCTGCTACAAATACTGTGGGAAATCCTGCAAGGGTGCTGTTAAAGCACACTGCACCATGGCAATGGCCTCCTCAGGAGCCTTCTTCAGGGGGTTGGATACCTCTGCCGTTCTTGAAGCAGCCACTTGGTCATCAGTGCACACCTTCACCAAACATTACAAGTTAGACCATATTTCCAGGTACATGGCGGGATTTGCCAGGACTATCCGTCATGGATTCCTGGAGACCGCCTCTAGACCACCGCCCCCTTCACAGTGAGCTTTGGCACTCACCCATATGTGATGAATACTGCAACATGTGAATAGAAGGACATGGAAAAGTTGTTTAAAATATTACCATAACCATAGAAGTCCTTCTCTTCCATGTTGCGGTATTCCTTCCCATCCTCCTGTTACGCTGCGTTTCCCTTTTGGGATGGCACAGGACTGACATTTCCTTTAATAGGACTGGTTTTGATGGGGGCTTACAGTTCTGAAGGCTGGTGCGTGCAGACATCACTTTTACTGCCCACGTTTCCCTAACCACGTCAGACGTCCCATGCACTATACAGTGATTGAAAACTTTTGTATACTGGCCAAACGTTTGGGTAGCAAGAGGAGTAAACCCATATGTGATGAATACTGCAGCATGGAAGAGAAGGATGTCTATGGTTGTGGTAAAATTTTACACAACCTTTCTTTATAGAACTAGTTAAATCAGACGTTAAGTTATGGCTTTACTTTTGTGCATAATATTTAAATATTTTAACATATTTAAGTAGTTTAACTTAATGCCATCTGCATTTCAACTTACGAGTCATATGACATAACATTGCTGGTAGCTGTTCAGAAAGTGACAAAATATCAGAATTCTTTCACTGAGGTGAAAGTGACTTGCTTTACCTTAATTTGCATCTGTCTCTCCACTAAGAGTAATTGAATGTTATTGGCTAAACAACCACTTACAGCTTCATTCAGACAGACAACCCCCCTATGTGCCCCCCCCCCAACCGCACATTTTTTACCACATATTCACACACCTTTGGAGATAAAGGGAAGGTAAATCATTGCTGGCATTGCAATTTATTAAGTTGTACTGTCTGTTGGTTACTTGCCACCTAGATGAGTAACTTTTTATGGGGCTTCACTCATCAGCAGTAATTGCGTTTTTTTTTTTTTGTTTTGTTTTTTTTTACTTTGGAAGCCTGAAGCCAACCAAAATACCATAGACCTGTTCCCTTCCCCTCGGCTGTGTGGGCAACACTCCCTTCTGATTTTGAGGTTTAAAGTGTCGCTGGTGCCATTTCTTCACTTTTTTTACCATCAGAGTACAAAGTGCTAGTTTCACTAAGTGTATCTGCCAGTCCAAAGCCAGAGAACTAGTCAGCTAACGCTAAGTACCTTGTTGGGGGATGTTTTTTCCTGTATTCCTTCTCTGAAATTTGTTAAATGTCAGGGAAAGCTAATGTATGTTTATTGTGGAAAACAAATCCCTCCCACATGGCCTGTCACACTACCTTGGCTGGGCCAGTAGCATGTGTTATCATTCCCTGTGTGCTCTAACACTTGCACTATTATGAATAAGTCCTAGTCTCTTCAGAAATGTATGGATCAGCACATAAAAGATTGGTAACAAATGCCCACTATGGTATTTGCTACTCCCTCAGTCTCCAGTGTAATAGTCAGCAGCAGCATCCAAAAGTAGAATCAACTAAAGAACTAGATTACACCTTTTCTCTGCCCCAGAAGCCTTCCAGGCTTGAGATAATCAAGGGAGGGCAGTGCTTTTTGCAACCTTTTCCAATGTCCAGATGCACTGCTGAGGTCTTTAAGACCTCTTTAGTGGCTGCCTAGTCTCCCTTGCTGTTGATGTCCACTTGGGCCGTGTACTCTGGCTTTTGATGCCAGAATCCTAATTGAGAGGAGGTTGGAAACCTCTTTGTGTGCGGAGCGATCCCAAGGGTCCAAATGTAGATAACCTGATGATACACCCATATTTAGACCTCAGCTGTTAGACAAAAAAGCCTGCCATTTGCTTACCCTGGCCAGAGACCCACCATACTTAGGCCTAGCCACAGGACTTGTTCAGGATTGTAGAGAACCTCATGGACTTCATGAGGTCCAAGCAGCTCATTCTTGAAAAACATCTTGTACCAGGAATCTCTTCTGCTAAAAGAAAAAGGGATCCTTGTCAGATTAATATAACTGAGATTAAGACCAATTGGCATGTGTTGATCATATTTCCACAAGTTCATATGCCAACTGAGACAGACCATCTTGCTGTAGATATACCACCTTGAGGATCTTTTTATCTTTTGGAGGCACTTTTCAAAAAATGAGAGCCCCTCAACTGGGAAGCAGAGGAATATCCACAGTCCAAGAAAAGGATGAAGCAGTCATTTTGGTCTTCCTGAGCCCAGACCTCTTTAGTTTCCTACAGTTTTGGCAGTGGATGATATTCAGAACATATCTCTGCAGTCTGACTTATTGCTATTTGGACTTCGAAAAGCAGACTAGTTCTACAGTGTGCCACCTCTAATATTTTTTTAGGATATTTTATTTTTTCACCTTAATTTCCACCACTCCTGAACTGCTTGATATAATGTTTTAAACTTCACTAGTTATTTTTCTAGTTTCAGTTTAGGCCTGTGGCCTGCCAACCCTTAATTGTTTGGGGGGTGGTAAGAATTAATAGTAGCATAATCTTTTTATAATCCTTTCTCTAGGCTGTGATAGTATTGATAGTTTTCTTTTTATGAAGTCTGCTTAATGTACTTCACACACATTTTCCATGACTGTACATTTATTCTGCAGTTGTGGAAAAGGAAAATGACTCTATTCTAATTGTAAACACCACAACCCCCCCCCCCCCCCAAGACAAGCATCAGTACATGCTGTGCTTTTTTAGGGGGGGTGTGAATCACTTGTCTACAGACTGTGTTCAGTCCATTAAAGCCTTGATCCTCAATCTTTATCAAACTGCAGGAACAAGTTAACTATCAAAGGTTTGCTACCACCTGATCCTGAGGCTTGAAACCCAAGAGAGAGTGAGAAGCCTAAGGAGAAATGGCAAAGGATTCAAGAAAGAGAAAATAAGATTGTGGCTGCATTGTCTGATCACAAGACTATTTCATTGGCACCAGCTTTGATGCCGACAGATCTTTTTCTTATATCTGTCCACTTCGGAGCGGATAGTTGGACAGCTCCCTAAAAGACTGAGCCTTCATCTGAAGAGGAACTCTCATGTGTCTCATCATGGCCTGTGCCATCATCTTTGGTACATGCTTTCAGGAGCTCTTCAAAAATAAATTTAGATTGTGTGTTAAGGGCCTTATTAAAGACAGAGCTTGAGATGCATGTTCGCCCTTACTCTTGAGATTGGATCAAGCAGGCCCTTTGTATCCAGTCTTAGACCGTTCCTAGGCCCACCATCAGTTATAATCGCTTCAGAGCCAGTGCTTTCCCAGGAAGTCTGTTCCATCAGGACTACATAGATCTTCTATATTGACTCCTAGATTATCAGATCTGATGCACTTGATCAAGAGATCTTTGGAGTTGGGAGGGTTGCAAAGCTGACTCCTTGATGGCAGGCTTTTGGCACCATCCTTTGATTCCTCTTGTCTGGCTCCCTTTACAGCATCAACAGACTTGAGGTTTCACCACTTTTCCCATAGTTGCTGCCCTGTATTTTTTTTTTTTTTTTTTTGTGCTGAGGATGCCTTTGTTGATGCTTGTCTCTTCTGGGAGAATAGAGCAGGCAGCTGACAGGGTTTCCTCATATCTGGCTAATCTGGGATGCACTTTTGAGGTAATGGATAGGATTATAGCTTTTCCTACGAGAATTCCATTTCAAACTTTCAGCATTGGTTCTATCCCAGGGCACTTGCTGTTCTTTGCCCCAGCCCCCTTCATGTTTGTCAGAATTGGAACCAAGTGAAGGGTTGTCAGGGAACCTTCCCAGAGGAGGTTAGAGTCCTTTGAAGACTTTTATTCACCCATTCCGACGTACCAAGAAAGAGGATGTGCAAGTGGGACATGGACTCTTATGATTGTGAAAGTTCCCTACAGTCTCTTCTCCAGAAGAAGCAAACTTAAGTGACATGGAGGGGAAATTGGTCATCAGGCCCACCCTGTTAGAATAAGGCGGTCCTCCTTGAGGCCACTCATTCTTGGGAGGTGCCTCCTACAGAATTGACTTAGCCACCTGGGGGTTATTGTAAGAGCTGATTCCTCTGGGTCAATTCACGAAAGCCTGACATACTTGCACCTCACAGGGACAGATAGTTTTGGTCCATGGTTCTTTTGGACACTTATTGTTACAGCAGTAACAGAGAGAGAGCGTATGGATGATGCAGCCTCTGTCCATCAGCCCGACAATGAGAACAGGGCTTAGGACAGAATAGGGAAGTAGGTGTATGCTTCTAGTACCTTTGCCCTGTAGGCCTTGAGCTGTGCTATTCACATGAACCACTTTGAGATGTCTAGTGGAGCAAGTGCTAGCCTCTTGAAGAAAGTCACCCCACTCTAGACTCTGGGAAGCAACTGAAGTTTACCTTTAGCACTGTGTTCAGCATTACCACCCTCTCTATGTGGCTAATGTATAATGCAGCTGATGGAGTAGCATGAACAGCAGATGCAGGCATTATGGTGCAGCATCATGGTTGGCTTTGTGACTTCATGAATAAGAATAAAGTGGTCTTTTACTAATGCTTCATATGATGGATGCACCCTATTTAGTCCTTGCATTAAAATGCAGAAGTGCAAGCAGGATGAAAAGTTGCTGTCTGCCATGGGACTCAAGTTTGACATCCCGCAATGAACATAAAATAACCAAAAGGAGTCCAAATCACTGTTTAAGGAAACCCAGCATCACCCCTTTGACTCCTTTTCTGAAAGGAGCAGATTGTCATCGTGTTACCCTGCCGCAGTCATCACACTTGGGTTATGTCGTCAGGTGGTCCCGCAGTCTGCCGGAATTCCAAAGTCTTGGTCCGGCGTCGGTTGCTGTCTCTTCTTCCGTGACGTCAGTGCGCCAGGGGTATATATACTGCATCCGACGCCATTTTCTTCAGTCTTTCTTGCAGTGCAGTGCCCTAGGCAGAAGCAGTTCGCAAGTGCCGGTCGGCAGACTCCTGAGATTTTCGAACTCTAATTTCAGACCGAAGTCTTTAATAAAGCTAAGTACCCCGTTGGGGAAACTTTTCTTGCCTCAGACCGATGTCAGAAAAAGTTAACAGTTGTATTTCTTGTGGGAAGCAAATACCTCATAAGGATTTTCATTCGTACTGCATACCTTGCCTAGGCCCAGACCACGACGTCACTGGTTGTTGTTTTTGTGTTAGGTTTAATAAGCGTACTATAAAAAGACTCTTTGATTTCGCACGACACTACTTGGGCAGACAATTTAACTACACTAAGCCGTCGGAGCAAACTACTACCGGCGTGCACAAAAAACGCAGGGATAAGGACAGACTGCCTAGACCCAAGCCAGACTCCGAGGCCTCGGCTGGTCAGGTCTCCGGTTCACTGGTCTTCAGTGAGGCTCTGAAGCAGCCCCTGACTACCGCAGATCTGGAACCAGAGACCGCTTCGGAGCTTTTGGCAGAAAGTACTAGGCCGACGCAGCCATTTTGTTTAGCCCCTACTGACGACACTGCTGATACAGATGTCGGTGCTGCAGAAACACCTTCGGTTTCTGAAGGCGTCTTCAGACCAACGCTCACCATAAAAACGAAGACTCCTATTAAACCTAAAAAGACTGCACTTCAGTCTACAGTTCAAGGCCCCATGCCTAAGAAACAGATGCTCAAAATGGCTGAAGATTTGATCTCTTTAATCAGGGGTTCCCAACCCCCACCCGACAAAAGGCCTAGACAAGAGGAAGATTATGCCTCCTTCGAACAAGTGTATATTTCCTCAGGCTCCTCTGAGGACCAAGATTACTCCTCCTCCCCTTACGAAGATTCTGATGCTGAGGATTCTATTCCCTCAGCTTCTCCTCCTGAAGACTACTCCTTTGGTGAAACTTTACACACTATGAGGGAACATTTTCACTGGGAAGGTCAGGACTACTCTGACTCAAAGAAAAGGCTCAGAGTTTCTTTTACTCCTCCAGCACAGACCACTTGCCATCCCCACAGTTTTAGACATTGTGGATGATGTTTACTTAGAATCCAGTTTGAACCCAGATTCTCTGCCTCCTGCTCCAACCCAACTTGACAGATACTAGAGTGCCTGATTCCCACAAATTCCTTTATAAAAGCCCTGTTGCTGATCCAGAGACTATCTCCCAGGGTCCCAAAGGGGCTAAGGCTTCTATGGCAAAAAATCCTGTACCCTCTGAAAGGGACTCCAGAGCACTAGACAGGTGGGGGGAAAAAGGTTTACACCTCAGCCACTGTAGCTATGAGGGCACTAAATTGCCAATTTCACATGCTAAAATATCAGCAATTTCTAATGTCTCAGTTAAAATAAAAAATGAGCACACTCCCTCAACAGTCTGAATTGAAAGAAATGCAGGATCTGTTGCATGCAACTGAACAGGTGGGCAAACATACCTTACAATGTGGGTTTGATTCTTTGGAGGCTTCCTGCAGAGCAGCTGACACTGGGTCTGTTATATGTAGGCATGCTTGGTTAAAGGAACAAACTCTGCCTGATCATGTTAAAGCAAAGTTTCTAGATGCTCCCTTACAGCAGGATGTTCTTTTTGGAATTAAAGCAGAAGAAGTCTTAAAGAAAATGGACGATAAGGCAAAATCTATGCAGACAGTCAAAGATTTTCTACAGGTACATGCCCTCGCTTCAGCAGAAATTGGCCAACAAAAAATTGGTCCTTTCCAACTACTGACAGACCACAGAGGGGCAAATACAGACGAACAAGAGGCAGAGGACAACCACAAGCCCAGTACAAACCTCGACAATAGGGCACTGCAACACAGAAGGGAGGAGAAGACAGATCCCAAACTACCAGAAAGCAAAACTCAATGACTTGCACCTCATCTGGCCAAGCAACGCTCTCTTGGCAGCCCCCTTGGGAGGAAAACTCGCACTTTTTTCAGACAACTGGCACATTGTCACAAAGGACAAATGGGTCCTAGACATAATTTCACGAGGATACAGATTCCATTTTCACACCTTGCCAATGAAGAGGAATGCCAAACCTGCCACAAAATCAATGGGCAGAGGCACAAAAACTAATTGCAGCTCTCATGGACATGAGAGCCATTCAGCTGGTACCTACTCCAGAGCAAGGCCAAGGATTTTACTCAAGACTCTTTCTAGTTCCCAGAAAGGACAATGCCTGGAGACCAATTCTGGACCTTTCAATTCTAAACACCTTCTTACAAGTACCCAAATTCAAGATGCTAACACTACAGCAGCTTCTTCCCATGTTGGGCAAGAAAGCATGGCTAGTAACATTGGACCTCAAGGAGGCATACCTGCATGTCCCCATCAGACAAAGTTGCAGAAGATACCTCTGTTTCATTGCCGGTTCAACCCATTACCAATTCTCTGCACTGCCCTTTGGCTTATCTACTGCGCCCAGGGTCTTCACAAAATGCCTGGCGCCAGTAATTGCATACTGCAGACAGAGGAGTTCAAATATACCCATACCTGGAAGACTGCCTCATCCAAGCAGAAAGCAAGGACATCCTCTTACAACATCTGGCTTTTGTAAAGCATCTTCTAAGTTGCCTGGGGTACACAGTAAACGAAAAGAAATCAAAGCTAGTACCTTCCCAAAATATGACATTCCTGTGTGCCAGCTTGAATACAACGGCCCAGAATGCTTATCTGACGCCAGACAAACAACTACAACTGACTCAATATTTCAAAACAATGGCAACAAAGACCCAGCTACCTGCAAGAAAAATTCTGCAGGCCTTGGGCTTCATGGCAGCTTGCATACTACTAATACCATTTGCAAAGCTGCATATGAGGAAATTACAGTGGTACCTAAAAAGCGTATGGTCTCAACACAGCCACAGCTTGGACACAATGGTATCTCTCATTCCCTGCCTACAACAGGAGTTTCTATGGTGGTCACAGGCATGTCACCTCAACAAGGGTCAGCCTTTCACCTTGCCCCCCCCCCCCCCCCCCCAGCCAGGCAAACTGTGACAACAGATGCATCGGACTACGCCTGGGGGGCACACATGGCAGCACAGTGCGTTAAAGGCGTATGGACTGCAGATCAAAGGAATCTGCACATCAATCAAAAAGAGATGCTGGCTGTACAGAATGCTCTGACAGCCTTCAAGAATCTATTACATCCAGGACAACTTACAATAAGGACGGACAACACCACAGTAATGTGGTACATAAACAAACAAGGGTGTACACACTCCTACCCTCTATGCAGGCAAGCAATGACCTTATGGAACACAGCTCTGACTTGTCAAGTTCAGTTACAAGCTCAATTCCTGCCAGGACAAAAGAAGACATTGGCAGACGACCTCAGCAGAAACATCATGGATCCCCACGAGTGGAAACTGGATCCACAAGTATTTGCAATGATAACTCAAACATGGGGCCTTCCAGACATAGACCTGTTCGCCAGTCCTCAAAACTATCGACTAACAAAATTTTGTACAAGGACGCTTCACCAACAAGCTTGGAAAGTGGACGCACTCTTTCATTTGGAAAAAATTGACAGTTTATGCCTTCCCTCCATTGCCTCTCCTCACAAAGGTGCTTCTGAAAGTCAGAAAGGAGAGACCACGACTGATTTTCATAGCCCCAGACTGGCCACGCCAGCACTGGTACCCACTATTGAGGAATATGGCCCAGGACTCACCTTGGATTTTACCACAAATTGCCCATTTGCTCACACAGCAAAACAATCGGATTCTTCACAGCCAGCTCAAAACCTCAAATCTGGCTGCATGGAAAATCACCTAAGCATCCAGCCAGCTCCTCTTTCCCAAGCAGTTATGGATGTTATTCTGGAAGCTAGGTAGCCCAGCACCAGGAAGGCCTACTCTGATAAATGGAAAAGGTTTTGCGCCTGGAACCAAGCTAAAGGCCAAAACACACTTCAGCCTCACATGCTTCAGATTCTACAGTACTTAACTGAGATGTTGCACAAAGGACTTTTTTTTTTCTTCCATTAAAATCCATGCATCAGCTATTTCAGCCCACTACTGCATGGATCCACCCTTGTCGCATCCACTTCTAAAGCAGTTCCTCAGAGGGGCAAAAAACATTAGGCCTCCCAGGAGAGCACCTACACCAACATGGGACCTCAGTTTTGTTCTGGAAAAACGTACGCTACCTCCCTTTGAACCAGCTTTCTCTGCAGATCTACAGTTTCTATCATGGAAGACTTCCCTGCTGCTAGCAATAACTTCAGCTAGAAGTCTGAGCTGCAGGCACTAATGGCAGTGGAACCTTTCCTCATTTTCCATCAAGACAGTTTCTCTACGAACTAATCCTTCCTTCATGCCTAAGGTGGTTTCCAGTGTGGCTTTAAATCAAACCATCCCCTTACCCACCTTCTTCCCAAATCCACAGAACAAAGGAGAACGACTCCTGCATTCCTTGGACATTCACAGACAACTTTGTTACTACTTGGATAAAACTAAGGCTTTCAGAAAATCTGACCAGCTCTTTGTATCCTATGCTACAGCTTCACAAGGGAAGGCTGTATCAAAACAAACCATTTCCAAATGGATAGTACATTGCATTCGTTTTTGCTATACCCATCATGGAAAACCAGTTCCCGCTACCATTAGGCCCCACTCTACCAGGGCAACAGCTACATCTACAGCCTTCCTCGGGGGGTTCCAACCAAGGAGATTCTGGAAGCTGCAACTTGGAGTTCAGTACACACCTTTACCAAACACCATCACTTACCACTTTACTCTAAGACTAGAGCTGGCTTTGCCACTGCAGTTCTGCAGGGCCTTCTAGCCTCCTCTAACCCTCTATAACTCCTCCACCCATCTTTAGCTTTTGGATTCTACCCAAGTGTGATGACTGCAGCAGGGTAACGCGACGAACATAGTACAGTTTTGTACCTACCATAAATGTAGATGTTAGTGTACACCCTGCCGCAGTCCAGGTTACCCTCCCTCCCTCTGATCTAATTGGCTAAATCTCTACAATACCTTCCTGATGTATTTGCTTATAGCTGGAGGGATTTTGTGTTTGTGCAAAAATTACTTAATTTGGTACTAATTACTGACCACCTTTTTGGGGGCACCTGACATCTGGGCCAAGAAACTGAAGAAAATGGTGTCTGATGCATTACATATACCCCTGGCGCACTGACGTCAGGGAAGAAGCAACAGCAACCGACGCCGTACCAAGACTTTGGAATTCCGGCTGACTGAGGGACCGCCTGACGACAGGATAACCCAAGTGTGATGACTGCAGCAGGGTGTACATTTGAACATCTACATTTATGGTAGGTACAAAACAATTTTTTGGCAGTGGTGGCCCTTTCATATGATGCCGACTCAGAGGTCAAGGTGGTCTACAAAATAATGGATAATTGTTTTTCTTTGACAAGCAGGTGAAGAAGCCCTGAAGAACCTGTCTGACTGCTCACCTGCATGGATGGCCATCACACAAGATGTTCTTTGTGTTTTACTGTTGGTTATTACATTTGGTTAATCTGGCAGGTTGCCCTCAGTTGGCCTGAATTCGGGTCTTGGGTCCTGCGTCGGTTGCTGTCTCCTCTTCCATGATGTCGGGTCATCAGGGGTATAAAACATGCAGCTGACGCCATTTTCTTTAGTCTTTCTTGCCACGCGGTGCCCAAATCAGAAGAATTTTCGCAAGTGCTGGTCGGCAGACTACTTAATTCGTGTTTGAGTTTCAGAACCGAAGTCTTAACTAATGCTAAGTACTCCATTGGGGAAACTTTTTTTTTTGCTTTTTACCGATGTTAGAAAGTTAATTGTATTACTTGTGGGAAGCAAATACCTCATAAGGATTTCCATTTATACAGTATTCCTTGGCTAGGCCCTGATCACAATGTGCCTAGCTGTCGGTTTTGTGCTAGATTTAACCAACGCACTATTAAGCGTCGGTATGTTTTTGCATCGAAGTATTTTGGAAACAGATTTAACTACCCAGAAATGTCTTCTGGTAACAATCCAACTACCGGAGTACATAAAAAACACAAAGAAAAGGACAGAGAAAGGCAGTCGAGATTCAAAACAGGCAACAAAGCTTCTCCTAAGCCAGTCGCCGGTTCACCGTTACTTGTGTGCTTCCGCAGCCCCTGATACCAGCTACCTTAGAGTTGCATGCCTCTGACACCCATGTGGAGTCCGGCATGCCGCAAGATACTAGAGGTATTGGACCAACGGATGCATCTCCCTCGGATGGGTCCGGAGCCACTGAGCAGGCACCGGGTTTTGAGGGTGTATTCAGACCTCAGCATTTGTATATCAGACAGACAGCTGCAAAACCAAAGACAAAAGCAACTTCTAAAACTAAAAAACTGCATGAGCCACGTCCACATGCCTCTATGCCTAAAAAACAGATGATCAAAATGGCTGAAGACCTTATTACCTTGATCAGGGGTACCCATCCCCCACCCGATAAGAGGCCTAGGCAAGACACTGATTATGAATCTTCAGATCAGGTTTGTATTTCTTCTGATTCCTCTAATGATCAAGAATTGTCTTTACCCTCCCTATGAGGAGTCTGATGCTGAGGAGTCTATTCCATCTGCATCTCCTCCTGAGGATTATTAATTTGGTGAAACCTTGCATACTTATGAGGGAGCATTTTTACTGGGAGAGTCAAGATTTCTCAGAATCAAAAAAGCGGCACAGAGTTTTCCTCCTTCTCCCTCAGCACAAGCCTTTAGCCATCCACCCTGTTCTAGACATTGTGGATGATGTGTTTAAGGAGTCAAGCTTGACCCCTGATTCTCTACCTCAGGCTCTCAGCAAGCCTGACAGATATTACAGGGTACCTGATTCACATAAATTTTTATTTAGAAACCCTGCTGCTGATCCTGAAACTATTTCACAGGGTCCGAAGGGAGTTAAGGCCTCAACAGCAAAAAATCCTACCCCCTCTGACAGATTCGAGGGCACTAGACAGATGGCTAAAAAAGGTTTATACATCTGCAACCTTGGCAGTCAGGGCCTTAAACTGTCAATTTCATATGATTAAGTACCTACCAACAACATGTTATGGGATTACTGAAACAAAAAATTATTTCAGAATGTGTAGAAAACAAAGAATTGCAGGAATTATTGCATGCAGCTGAACAAGTTGGAAAGCATACTTTGCAATGTGGTTTTGATTCCTTAAGAGGCCTCTTGCAGGGCCGCAGTTACTGGATCTGTGATTAGGAGGCATGCCTGGTTAAAGGAACAAAATTTGCCTGATCATATTAAAGCTAAATTGCTAGATGCAACTTTACAGCATGATTCTCTGGTATTAAGGTAGAAGAGGTTCTAAATAAAATGGAAGACAAAGCTAAGTCTATGCAAACTATTAAAGACTTCTTACAAGTGCAGCCACCAAGATTCAGTAGACACTGGCCTGCAAAAAATTGGTCCTTTCCTGTCAGAGCTCAAAGGGGCAAATCCAGGGTTCCAGATACCAGGCGCAAGATTCATTCGGGTCAAATCAATGGGGCGCTTCCACCTCCAAATCCTGAGGGGATAAAGCCCAAACCTACAGAAAGCAATCCCAATGACTTCCCTCTGCCTATACCGAGCACTTATTTTTGGTAGCACCCACAGGGGGAAAATTAGCACTTTTTGCTCAAAATTGGCAGTTAACCCAGGACAAGAGGGTACAAAGCATCGTATCACAGGGAATACAGATTCCATTTCCACACTCTGCCAGTGGCAAATGGTTGACCAGATCTGCCAAAATATCAATGGGAAGAGGCACAGAAACTGATAACGTCCCTCATGGATATGGGGGCCATTCAGACAGTACCAGAACAGGAAAAAGGACAAGGGTTTTACTCAAGACTGTTCTTGGTACCCAGAAAGGACAAAGCCTGGCGGCCAATACTGGATTTATCGACTTTTAACACATACCTGGACATTCCAAAATTCAAAATGCTGACTTTGCAGCAGCTTCTGCCCATGCTGGGCAAGAATGCTTGGCTGGTGACTTTAGACATAAGAGGCATACTTACATGACCCAATAAGACAATCATGCAGAAGATACCTCAGATTCAAGGCTGGCTTAATGCATTACCAGTTCTCTGTACTGCCCTTTGGCTTATCTACTGCGCCCAGGGAATTTGCAAAGTACCTGGCACCAGTAATTGCATTTTGCAGACAAAGAAGTATACAAATTATATACTTACTTGGACTGTCTCATGCAAGCAGAGAACAAGGACACTCTTCTTCAACACCTGGCCTTTTTGAGAAGGCTTCTGGCATGCCTAGGGTACACGAAAGAAAAGAAATCACAACTGGTACCTTCTCAAAAGATAACATTACTGGGTGCAAGCTTGAATGCAACTGCCCAGATGGCTTACCTCACGCCAGACAAGCAAAGGCAACGGACTACTTCAAACTGATGGCAACAAAAACCCAGTCTTCTCCAAGACAAATTCTGCAGGCTCTGGGCTTCATGGCGCATCCTGCATTCTTCTAATTCCATATGCAAGACTGCATATGAGGAAACTACAATGGTAACTAAAAAGTTTATGGAGTCAATATTCACACAGTCGGGAAACTGATTCCTCTCATTCCCTGCCTGCAACAGGAGTTTCTATGGTGGGCAAAGGCATGTCACCAAAACATGGGACTGCCCTTAACTCTACCCCCTGCCAGCCAAACCTTAACAGATGCGTCAGATTATGCCTGGGGGGCCCATATAGCAGGAAGATGCATTCAGGGCTTATGGACACCAAAACAAATGCATCTGCATATCAACCAGAAAGAGATGCTAGCTGTTCAAAATGCCCTAACAGCCTTCAAGGACTTAATTCATCCAGGACATCTACTGATAGACGGACAACACCACAGTCATGTGGTATATAAACAAGCAACGGGGCACACACTCATACCCCCTTTGCAGATTAGCCATGGCACTGTGGAACACACTTTTTACCTACCAAATCTTCAAGCTCAATTCCTGCCAGGAAAACAAAACACTCTGGCAGGCTATTTTAAGCAGAAGCCTTATGGATCCTCACAAGTGGAAACTAAATCCACAAGTCTTCAGCATAACAGAGAAATGGGGGGAGACCAGACATAGATCTGTTTGCTTCTCCTCAAAGTTGTCAATTGAAGAGATTCTACACAAGGACTCATCACAGACAAGCATGGAAAGTGGACGCCCTATCCTTCGGTTGGAAAAACCTGTTTGTTTACACCTTTCTTCCTCTGCCTCTTCTACTCAAGGTCCTCCTAAAAGTCGGACAAGAAAAGCCAAAGATGATACTAATTGCCCCCGGACTGGCCCCGCCAATACTGGTACCCAGTCCTACGGAACTTGTCCCAGTACCCAGCTTGGACCTTGCCTCAAAGACCACAACTACTGTCCCAACAAAACAATTCACATCCTGCACAATCAACTACAGACCCTGAACCTGGCAGCATGGCTAATCATGTAGTCATACAAACAACACCTCTCAGTAAAGCTGTGATGGATGTCATTTTGGAAGCCCGAAGGCCTAGTACTCGAAAATCTTATGTGAACAAATGGAAGAGATTCTGTGCTTGGAGTCGAGCACAAGGAACTGATGCAGCGGAAACAAATATTCTTCAGATATTATAATACTTAACTGAGATGCTTGACACAGGCCTATCTTTCTGATCAAAATCCATGCCTCTGCAATTTTGGCTCATTACAATAGAGCCACCAATCTTTTCTCATCCTTTACTAAGCTGTATCTTAGAGGAGCCAAAAATGTAAGGCCTCCTGGAAGGTCACCATGACCTGCATGGGACCTCAATTATATGTTGGAAAAGCTCACCCTGCCTCTATTTGAACCAACTGCTACCGCTTATCTAAAGTTCTTTTCATGGAAAACTGCTCTGTTCCTAGCAATTACTTCAGCAAGAAGAGTCTCAGAGCTACAGGCTCTCATGGCTGTAGATCCTTTTTATCATATTTTACCCAGACAGGGTGTCTGAGGACAAATTCTACTTTTATGCCTAAGGTGGTTTCCAGTGTGGCCCTTAACCAAACAATTCATCTGCCAACTTTCTATTCATATCCGTAGAACAAGGGGGAGAGAATTCTGCATTCCTTGGACGCACACAGCTAAGATTCTACTTGAGCAGGACTAAAGCTCTAAGAAAAATTGAGCAATTACTAGTATCATATGTTACAGGATCAGAAGGAAAGGCCATTTCAAAGCAGACAGTTTCAAAGTGGGTAAGCCACTGCATCCGTTTCTGCTACTTACACCATGGTAAACCTGTGCCCAAGGGCATGTGGTCTCTTTCCACCAGAGCTGCAGCTACTTCAGTAGCATTTCTCAGAGGAGTACCAACCAGAGACATTCTAGAGGGCTGCTACTTGGAGTTCTGTTCACACCTTTACAAAGCATTATCATTTGCCTCTTTACTCTTAAGTCCAGGCAGGCTTTGCCACTGCAGTGCTGCAAGGTCTTATAGCCGCACCTAATGCTGTTTAGCTCCAGCCTCCCAACCATAGTTTTGGGATTCTCCCCAAATGTACTGACTGCAACAGTGAAGCACGAAGAATATAGCAAAGTTGTGTGCACTTAGCATAAATGTAGATGTTAGAGTGTATTCACTGTTGCAGTGCAGATTACCCCCCCCCCCCCCCGCCATCCCCCTGTCATTCTGGAGTTTCTTAACTTCTCTATCCTCTACAACCTGTGTGGTGTATTTGCTTGTAGATGAAGGTAAAGTTTATTTTGATACGTGTTTGTGTTTGTGTGTATATATATATATATATATATATATATATATATATGTGTGTGTGTATATATATATATGTGTGTGTGTGTGTGTGTGTGTGTATATATATATATATATATATATATATATATATATATATATATATATGTGTGTGTGTGTGTCATACCTCTCAACCTGGAAACATCAAAAATCTGGACAAGGCACATGAAAAATAGGTACAAATCTGTATGCTAATTAACATAAAATTTGCATATATAATTGTGGCTCCACCCACTCAAGTGGAATTGTGGGATATCAACACAAATTGAAGAACAGACAAGCAACATATGGCACCAGAGTCCCCCTGCAGCCATTCCAATGCCCCATTACCTGGCTATTTCATTCCATTTACCATAAACACTAATGTGCATACTGCTTTACTTCTACAATGATTATTTGGATTTTATTTTTACATTTTATCACAATGTAAAACACTAATAGAAATCTGCTAAACAAAGCAATACTGTGTCACAATGAAATAGACTTAGCATTAAAACTTCTCTGCCCTTGAAACTCACATTCATTGAAACAGCATTGAAACCTACACCACATCCAAAGAAAATGCATTTTGCCAGCGGTGGATAAAGATTACCTTTGGGCTATTTTCACATCATAGGCCCCTTGCACACAAAACAAGAAGCTTACATGTATTCTTTGATACACCTTCCTAACTTTATTAAATTATATTCCTTGTATAATACAGCACACTTGCTAGACTTAGTTACAGCTCATTATTGTTTGAACATTTTTCCAGTAGGCGATGAAACAAAATGCATAAACCAATAAATGACAAAACTGTTCAATTCATAACATTTCCATCATAAAAGTGTACTTAAACTTTTACAGTCCACCAGTATCCATAAATATACACACTCTGCAGAAGTCATCTAAATAATTCCACATTAAAGACAGATGTAAGATGTGTAACTAATGAAGAGGTTGCTTTCTGCTAGCAAACAACTTAATATTTCATAGTTTCATCTATAAATAAAGTGGCTGTTACCCTTGAGGAATACATTCTTTGTTCCTTAAAAAAAATAAATAAATAAAAAAAAGCTAGTAATATTGCAATAGGGAATGGATGGCAAACTGATAACAGGTTCATAGTTACTAGGTATCTCCATCAAATAGGATATTCTCAGGACTGCAGAATCAACCCCCTTTAAAAGTACAAGCAGTATCAACAATCCATCTATATACCATGGGAAATCGAACCCACAGCCTTCTGCATCAAACGCAAGTATTTTACCTGTTGTGCTACTAACACAAATGGACTTGGCATAACAAGCACTAAACTTCTCTGCCCCTGAAGAACTATGCAGCACAAGAAACATGGAAAAGCCATACATTTATTGGGGGGAAAAAAGCCCAAAACCAGGGACATATTTTAAACATTGCTTGTATAAGTTACTAGAATAAAATGTCTTATGTTACCATGTACTTCCTGAAAGATAGGAAGACTGAAAACTTAAATGGCTATCATTATTTAGTGAATTCAGTTCAACTTCTCATTGATGTTAGAAAACCACAAATTTTAAGAGGAACTGACCAAAAGTATGAGCCAAACATTCCATAAAACTTTGGACATTGAAAACTATGGTTATCTCCTTAAATCACAACTTGGCATTTATTTACACACACATTTGCTCAGAACCTCACCCATTAAAGTAAAGCACAGTTTTTGAAGTAAAGCACAATTTCTAGAGTAAAATGAAAATACACACACTTGCTCAAAACCTCACCCATTAAAGTAAAGCACAATTTCTGCAATAAAATTAAAGTACACTCCTGCTGATGTATCCTGCAGCATTTAAAGTAAAATTAAAGTAATGCACAGTTTCTGCAGTAAAATGAAAGCACACTTGCTCAAAACCTCACCTATTAAAGCACAGTTTCTGCAGTAAAATGAAAGTACACTCCTGCCGATGTATCCTGCTTCCTGCAGCATTTAAAATAAAATGAAAGTACACAGTTGCTCAGAGAGCGTCATTTCTGCAGCCGTTCCTTAAAGAATGTACACAGTTTCTACTCAGGCATTAAAATTGAGCCATCTTTAACGTATTCCTGCTGCTAGTACTGGTAAAGTAAAGCAGTTTCACATATATAAAATGGAGGCAGCTTTTAAATAAAATGAAAGTGCAGCTAAAGTAATTGCATTATAAAACGAAAGTTACACAGAGTTAAAGTATATATCCTGCAGTAAAATACCTGCCCCACTGTTAAAGTAAAATGGAAGTGCACAGTTTCTCCTCGCTCAGAGTCTCAGCCATTAAAGTAAAGCGCAGTTTCTGCAGCTGTTTCTTACAGGAAGTACACAGTTTCTCCTCAGGCATTAAAATAAAACCTGTTAACCAGCCGTTAACTTAAATAAGTGAAGTACTGGTTTCACATATATAAAATGCAGGCAGACGTTAAGTAAAATGAAACAAGTGCAGCCGTTAAAGCAAAGTGAAAGCATATCCTTTACAAGACCTGCAGTAAAGCATAGTTTCCCTGCCTTGCCTGCCATTACAGTTTTTGCAGCTGTTTTTTTTTTTTTTTTAAGTAAAAAGTACACATTTTGCCCTGACACTCAGCCATTAGTTAATGAAAAGTAAAACAAAATGCAGCCATTTCTTAAATGAAGTACAACTACAGCACAGCTTCTCCACACACACACACTGCACATAAACAAGCAAAATATTTGCCTTGCCTGCGACCGTTACAGTTTTTGCAGCTGAGCCGTTTGTTAAAGTAAAAAGTGCACAGTTTCTCCTCACTCAGCCATTAAAATAAACTAAAAAAAAGCACTTAAGTTTTCTGCAGTCATTTCTTAAATAAGTAAATTAAATAAAACATTCCCTAAAATAAAAATCTTCTAATTATCCAAAGCATAGTAGTCACATTACCAAGAAGTTCTTCAGCAATAATAGATTCATTCATCCATAGTTCTTTATAACCGTTACCGTTACCGTTTGTTGCTGTTCCCGCTCGCATTTGAGCAGCCAGTCATGCCAGTAATGCGTAAGCTCCTTGTGCTGAATTCCGACAGGCTGGTAGGGGGGCTGACATCATCGTGCAGGCTGGGAGCCATGAGGGAGCTGACGTCATCGCGTACGTGATGACGTCAGTTCTAATGCCGCAAAAATTAAAAAACAAAGAAAACAAAAGGAAAAAAAATCGGAACTGAAGGGGTGCCACTCTGGAATCGTGGCACCCCTTCATTTGAACCCCAAAACTCGGTAAAAACCGAGTAATTTGGCACGGTTGAGAGGTATGGTGTGTGTATATATGTATACATATATGTATGCAACTACAAGCAACACTGAGACCACAGCCAGGGCAGATTTGTTCCACTACCACTTCTCAACACAAAATTTTGTTTGTTTGTTGCAACACCTACAGGTGCTTGCTTTCGATTGTACTCCACATGCAAAAAAGCTCAGCAAGCCACTTGGTTGAGCAGCCAAAATGTTTCAAATGTATTGTCTTCCCAAGCGCAGCGTATATAGTCAGCTCTACTTGAATATCAGCAAGTGTAGTTCACTTTTGTTACCATAGACAACTGCATTCATTAAAACCAAGTATTTATTCACATCGAACAATAACTTAAAAATAAAACAAAAATAAAAAACAGGACGAAGGATAAGTGCTTTCGGGTCTCCTCAATAACCCTTCATCAGATCCATGTGTACTGTGCAGTTAGTGCCTGTTTAAAAATTGCTCTCTACCAATAGAGAATAGAACTACGCCTCTTGAGCGCAGGTTTCATGGGAAATGTAGTGTTCAGTCCCGGTCTTCTAGGAGCTTGTAGTTTTCCAATCCAATACATTTCTTCCTGCTCCAGTCTGTTATCACCTCCCCTTTCCGAGGTTAGAACAGTTCTAAGCACTCTGAACTTGAAATTATGTCCTTCATTGTCCCTGACATGTTTTTTTTTTTGAGGATTCCTTTATTTTGG